>NC_016090.4:15085222-15188318 GCF_000004515.6 Glycine max | reverse complement strand
TATTTACACCCCTATCTTGATAAGTTCACCCCCTTACCTTTTTTGGTGATTCTTTTTTCGTAAAGTTACGGAAACTTACGAATCTCGTAACGATACTTGTTTTCTTTCCGTAATGTTACGGAACCTTGCGGATTACATAATCATCCCCCTTTTGACTTACGGAATGTTACGGAATCTCACTTAATTATGCAACGATGCTTCCATTTGATTTCCGGTGTGTCACGGAAACTTACGGATTGTGCATCAATATTTTTTGGTTTTTTGGCATGTCCTGGAATTTCATAAATTGCCTAATGATGGGTGCCAAGCACCTCACAAGGACCAAAGAATGGTCGCATGTCATCAAGCAAAGGTCCCCGGACGAAATTAGGGTATGACAGTTGCCCCTCTTTACTTATCTTTTATTGGAGATAAAAGAAAAGTAAAGATAAGACACTAATTTCGTCCCTCTCGATTTGACGGGAGTCGCGGGTGACCATAAAATCTCCACATGCAAATGACTTGTTGTTCCCAAAATTTCACAAATTGCCTAATGATGGGTGCCAAGCACCTCACAAGGACCAAAGAATGGTCGCATGTCATCAAGCAAAGGTCCCCGAAAATCAGTGTATGACACTAATTTCGCTCCTCTCTGTTGACGAGAGTCGCGGGCGACCATGAAATTTCCGCATGTAAATGACTTTGTTGTTCCCGGAGGAACAAAAGGTGCAGAAGACTGTGTCAGCCCCTGCATGCTATCAAGCGTTCTGTCTTACAGATAGCAAAAGAATGGGTGCGAATAACCATAAGGTATCTCCGCGTATCATGTGTGCAGAATGACCAAACTTGGTCTCTGCGTGCCATCGGACACAACTGTGTCTAAATAGCAAAGGGGTGCGGATAACCGTAAGGTATCTCCGCGTATCATGTGTGCAGAATGACCAAACTTGGTCTCTGCTTGCCATCGGACACAACTGTGTCTAAATAGCAAAGGGGTGCGGATAACCGTAAGGTATCTCCGCGTATCATGTGTGCAGAATGACCAAACTTGGTCTCTGCTTGCCATCGGACACAACTGTGTCTAAATAGCAAAGGGGTGCGGATAACCGTAAGGTATCTCCGCGTATCATGTGTGCAGAATGACCAAACTTGGTCTCTGCTTGCCATCGGACACAACTGTGTCTAAATAGCAAAGGGGTGCGGATAACCGTAAGGTATCTCCGCGTATCATGTGTGCAGAATGACCAAACTTGGTCTCTGCGTGCCATCGGACACAACTGTGTCTAAATAGCAAAGGGGTGCGGATAACCGTAAGGTATCTCCGCGTATCATGTGTGCAGAATGACCAAACTTGGTCTCTGCGTGCCATCGGACACAACTGTGTCTAAATAGCAAAGGGGTGCGGATAACCGTAAGGTATCTCCGCGTATCATGTGTGCAGAATGACCAAACTTGGTCTCTGCGTGCCATCGGACACAACTGTGTCTGCCTAGCAAAGGGGTGCGGATAACCGTAAGGTATCTCCGCGTATCATGTGTGCAGAATGACCAAACTTGGTCTCTGCTTGCCATCGGACACAACTGTGTCTGCCTAGCAAAGGGGTGCGGATAACCGTAAGGTATCTCCGCGTATCATGTGTGCAGAATGACCAAACTTGGTCTCTGCTTGCCATCGGACACAACTGTGTCTGCCTAGCCAAGGGGTGCGGATAACCGTAAGGTATCTCCGCGTATCATGTGTGCAGAATGACCAAACTTGGTCTCTGCTTGCCATCGGACACAACTGTGTCTGCCTAGCAAAGGGGTGCGGATAACCGTAAGGTATCTCCGCGTATCATGTGTGCAGAATGACCAAACTTGGTCTCTGCTTGCCATCGGACACAACTGTGTCTGCCTAGCAAAGGGGTGCGGATAACCGTAAGGTATCTCCGCGTATCATGTGTGCAGAATGACCAAACTTGGTCTCTGCTTGCCATCGGACACAACTGTGTCTGCCTAGCAAAGGGGTGCGGATAACCGTAAGGTATCTCCGCGTATCATGTGTGCAGAATGACCAAACTTGGTCTCTGCTTGCCATCGGACACAACTGTGTCTGCCTAGCAAAGGGGTGCGGATAACCGTAAGGTATCTCCGCGTATCATGTGTGCAGAATGACCAAACTTGGTCTCTGCTTGCCATCGGACACAACTGTGTCTGCCTAGCAAAGGGGTGCGGATAACCGTAAGGTATCTCCGCGTATCATGTGTGCAGAATGACCAAACTTGGTCTCTGCTTGCCATCGGACACAACTGTGTCTGCCTAGCAAAGGGGTGCGGATAACCGTAAGGTATCTCCGCGTATCATGTGTGCAGAATGACCAAACTTGGTCTCTGCTTGTCATCGGGCCCGCCGCCTCTGGATGACAAAAGGGTGCGGATAACCGTAAGGTATCTCCGCGTATCATCGGGCCCGCCGCCTCTGGATGATACAAGGGTGCGGATAACCGTAAGGTATCTCCGCGTATCATGGGTGCACGTCACATGACCTCAGGGTCAGTATGACAAAGATTATGGGGCGGCCGACAAAAGCAAGGCTCTTGCTCCTACGTATCCTCCAATGAGGAACTCAGACCTACGTAGTTCTGGATAACTTGTGAGACTTGAAAAGTCTCCATCGGAAAATGCTGACATCTCCGGAAAAGGCGCAGATGACCACATTGGCCTCTGCTCATCAATCACACTTGGGGTCACTAAATGACGAGGTGCGGATAACCGTAAGGTGTCTCCGCGGGCTACCAGCTCTTGAGTCATGGCGACAAAAGGCGGTGTGGTCGACAAAAGCGAGGCTCTTGCTGCTACGTATCCTCCAATGAGGAACTCAGACCTACGTAGTTCTGGAAACTTGTGAGACTTGAAAAAGTCTCGGTGTTTTCTTCGCTAAAATGCAAACATGCTTTAGTAAAGAGATAAATATTCCAACTGATTAGAGCAGCATACGCTTTTTTTGAGTGGAAAACAATGCGTTTACCGGGGAAGGAGAGTCTGCTGATGAAATCTCCCATAACCATAAATGAGATTTTGGATGTTAGCATTTCGTTTCTAAATGACCATTTAGAGGAAACACTGGGTTCGACAAAAATAGAAGAAATCTACTCAAAGTGTATCAATCTCGCACAGGTAAGTGTTTCATCCTAATTCCGAACCATAGATATGTCATGACTTGACTTTGCAAATTATTTCCTATCAAATCAAAAATTACATGCGTGATCATGGATCAAATAGGACTTCCCTTGGGAATGGGTTCTTTTGGTGGTTTCTTCTTCGGCTTTTGTGTGTTTTTGGCTTTTGATTTTTCTGGCTTTTTCTTTTTTCTGTTTTTTTGTTTAGTGCGGGGCGAGGAAAAAAAGGGTCGCTAGCGCACGGGATTTTGGTTGGTAATTAAAGGGAGAAGACCATTTTAGGTCGTGGTTTCCTTTCCTTCCTTTTTTGTTTCATTTGGTGACAATTCTGTATTGTTCAGATATTGTCCGGTCCAAAGACCTCTCTGCATATTTCTTCTAGTTTCTTTGATCAAGAACTTTCTTTCCTTCCTTTTTTACTTTCTCCCATTCTTTGGTTGGGAATTTTCTTTCTTTTCTTTTTGCTTTCTCCCACTCTTTGATTGGGAATTTCCTTTCTTTTCTTTTTTCTCTTTCTCCCACTCTTTGATTGGGGAATTTTCCTTCTTTTCTTTTTGCTTTCTCTTTGATTGGAAATTTTCCTTCTTTTCCTTTTAGCTTTCTCTTTGATTGGAAATTTTCCTTCTTTTCCTTTTTGCTTCCGAGGGTAAGGATTACGGTGAGTCAGGATTTTGGCTCAAGGTTTGTAGAATGGCTAGACACGATACATGTCGGGGTTCGGTTTGGCTCAAGGATGCCCCACATTATTTCCATGACACAAATGCAAAAATGATGATTTGGAAACTTTATGCAAAACTGGTCATGCATGCATCTACGCGGACACTCAAATGTCAACTTTTTATGGTCATGTGATGCTAGGGCTCAGGATTCATTTCCTCTATTTTTAATCAACCCAATGTTTCCAAAATATGTTCTTTTATCCATTTGTGCATTCATCCAAGTCCATTTCGGGCGTCCGGGAAAATTTCACAGCATTCACCCTTCAGGTGTACACACATTTTTTTTTCCAAAAACTAGTTATGATCAATGAATTTTTTTTCAAAGAAAAGTTGGAAATCATCTCTTTTCAAAAGCATGTCGGTTTTTCAGCTAGACAACTTATTTTTCTTTTTTCTCCTTCTTTTTTTTATCATTATCATTTGTTTATTTCTTTTTCTTGTTTGTTTTTTTTTCTTCTCTTTTTTTTTCATGAGGTATTTTGCTATATACATGCATATCCAAGGTATCTTGCTACCTAAACATACATATATATGTTTTGTAAGGTATTTTTGCTATATACATGCATATCCAAGGTATCTTTCTACCTAAATATACATATATATTTTGTGAAGTATTTTTTGTTTACATACATGCATATCTAAGGTATCTTTCTACCTAAACATACATATATATATATATATTTTGTGAAGTGTTTTTTGTTTACATACATGCATATCTAAGGTATTTTTCTACCTAAACATACATATATATATTTTGTGAAGTGTTTTTTTGTTTACATACATGCATATCTAAGGTATTTTCACTACCTAAACATACATATATATGTTTTGTAAGGTATGACTACCTTCCGAGCTTGCGCTTGTTTTATTTAAATTCCCAGGATCATGAGCAACTAGGTGCGTCCTACTATAAAAAGTGATCAAATAGCAGGCAGAAATTTAAAAGGTACTAGGTTGCCTCCTAGTAGCGCTTCTTTAACGTCTTGAGCTGGACGCCTTATGACTTGTAGATCACGGACCTAGTACTTTGCTTACCTTTGGCTTTGGACTTGGTCGCTTGCTGGTCGGCCATGTGTCGTAGGCAACGCTCTAACCTTTTTGCGGATGAGCTGAGGTGAACTCCAGAGGTGGTGGCGGTGTGTCTATTGCCCGCTACCGGCCATCCCAATGCTGCTGTGGTGTTTCGCCCTGCGCCTGCTGGGGGCGCAGTACTTCTTGATGAAAGCTCGATTAATAGGGGGCATGATGCCCTTGCTGGAGGTGACAGGTACTCCGTAGAACTGACAGAGACCCGTAATTAGAGCTTGACAACTCCAAGACCCTGTTGGACTTCTTCGGGTCCACTGGGTGTCTTGCAGGCGCGATCCCTGCAAACAATAGATGAAATCAGAAATCAGTTGAGCGATGTGCATACTTACCTATGATGACGTGACCTTGCCGGGGGGGGTACGGGCACCCTATAGGACTGATAGAGGCCCGTAACCAGAGCTGGAAACCCCAGGGCCCTGTTTGACTTTTTCAGGTCCACTGGGTGTCTTTGTGGGTGCGATCCCTGCAAACAATAGATGGCATCAGAAATCAGTTGAACCATATGCATACTTACCCATGTCGGGACGACACAGACCAACTGATACTTTTGCAGGGGGGATTGGCATTGCGGTCGCTGGGCAGAATGTTGCTAAGTAGCAATGTCATCTATATCTGTGTAAGAGTGGTCATGTTGGTGCGCATGATCCGCACTCGTCTCTTTGCAGCGGCACGGGTGAAATCTTGCCCCGGTATGCATAGTAGCTGTGTGATAGCCTCCCTCTCTGGTTGTGCTCGCACAGTTGGCCCTCCTCCAATATCAAGGGGTGGCCCAGGAACCGTGAAAAGGAAACTACTGGTCCCTTAACCGGGAGTGCAAGTCTTGGTTAAGCATTTAAGGATAGAGGACCTTAAATTCTCTTAAGGTGCGGATGTGGAGCACACTGAAAATGAGGACACGTAGCCCTCTAAAGGTGAGGGCGTGCAGCCCTCTCAAGGCGAAGATGTGTAGTCCTTTGGAGGTGAGGGCGTGCAGCCCTCTGTTGGCGAGGATGTGTAGTCCTCTTCAAGGTGAGGGAATGCAGCCCTTTGTTGGCGAGGACGTGTAGTCCTCTCAAGGTGAGGACATGCAGTCCTCTGATGGCGAGGGCATGTAGCCCTCTTAAGGTGAGGGTACTAGTACCCAAGGTGAGGACGCGTAGCCCACTCAAGGCGAGGACATGTAGTCCTCTGGAGGTGAGGGCGTGCAGCCCTCCGATGGTGAGGACGTGTAGTCCTCTCAAGGCGAGGACGTGTAGTCCTCTCAACGGTGAGGGTAACTAGTACCCAAGGGTCCACCCTTATGAGAAAGCAAGAGATCGACTCATCGAGAGAGCCGGTCATCCCAAATTCAAAAGATTTGGACATTTAGATGTAGGGAATCTATGTAGTCAACATGATTTTTAGGGATGCAGATGCATGCAACCTTTGTTGTGAAATTTGGTAAATGCGGACTTCATATGAAATAATGCAATGAAATGGAAAGTTTGTACAATGTTCGTGTCATTTTTTTCCTTGTTTTGTGATTTTGATTTTGATTTAATTTTTTTGGAAAACACAGATTGACTGTCCTTTTGAAAGAGGTGATAATTCATGCAACCTTATCCTATCTTTTGCAAATCTCTCCGGGAACCCCCTCAAAGTGTATGTTCTGTTTGATTTAGTCACTTGACCATTTTGGAGTGATGGCAATAGAGCTGTTTGTCGTTTAATCAATCTATTGAAATCCTAGGGTTTGTCCCCCCTTTTTTTTGTTGAAAACATCGATGGGTGAGAACTTTTGATCGGCCCCTATGTTCACTTGAGGCTCATGCACGGTGCCCCTCATTGCCCCAGTGTAAGGCTTTGAGGTACCAATCGTTGTCTTTCGTCATGACCTTGTAGGAGGGAACCTATTGGGTGAGAACTTCTAATCTGCCCCTAGGTTCACTTGAGGCTCATGCACGATGCCCCTCATTGCCCCAGTGTAAGGCTTTGAGGTACCAATCGTTGTCTTGTTTTCATAGCCTCGAAGTGAGGAAGAACGAAAGAAGCAGTTGATTCTTGCAAAAAGAATTTTCCAAGGACGTGAAATAGTTGAAGGATTTTTTGATGGATTAAGTCAAATGACTCCTATGTAGAAGCAAGATGTTTTGATGTTTTGATGATGCCAAAGGATCAAGTGCTTCCAAGTTTTATTCAAGGCAAGAATCCAAGAATCCAAGAAAATCAAGATATATGATCAAGTTGATCTCTAGAATCTTAGGGAGAAGTTTCCAAATTGAAGAAGCAAAAGGTTTGACCAAGGAATTCTATCCTTTCAAATTGAGATTTGCTCTCTGGTAATCGATTACCAGCAGTTTGAAAATGTTTTAATTCAAATTTTTAAAACCTGTAATCGATTACATAAGTCTTGTAATTGATTACCAGAGGGGATTTCCAGAAAATAATTTCCAAGAGACATATCTATTCAAATGTTTTATGAATGGCCATTCAAATGTTTTAAAGAGAGTTTTCATTGCCCAAACAGTTTTATCCTCTCGAAAGATCAAGAGTTTTTCTGAACTGAAATGTCTTATCCTCTCAAACAGATTCCTTGGTCAACCACTTGCTTATTCAATAAGGAATTTTTGATTGATCTTCATTTTACAATCTACCTCTTTTACGAGAGACCTCTTCTTCTCTTCTTCTTATTTCTGAAAAGGGATTAAGAGACCGTGGGTCTCTTGTTGTAGAGGATTCCTGAACACAAGGGAAGGGTTATCCCTGTGTGCATTGTTAATCCGAAAAGAGAGAGTGATAGTTCAATTGGGGAATAGTCTTTGCATCTTAATTCAAACCCCCTTTTTCTTAAGGTAACTGAGGCCATTTGTCCAACATCCTATTCTTGATAACTCACTTCTCTCTAAAAAGACAAAATGAGGTCACATGAACGTCTATATTTTTACTTGAAAACACAGTCAATCAAATGCCTTTTTATTTTTTATTTTGAAACTTATTTTTTATTTTGAAACTTATTTGTTTTGAACTTTGCTCGTTGTTTTACGGTACCCCCACCAACGTGCAAGATGAGTAATCTCTGATTGAACGGTCTTGGAAGTCAACACTCAGGAGCGCAGGTTGCTTGAGCAAATAGACCAATGGCTTACACTCACATTCCGGTGGAAGTTGAATAAGCAAAGATGTGTTCGTGAGAGGATGTCCATTTTATCCATATCATTTAACATTGTAACTGTGGTTTATGGCATAAACTTGAAAATCCTGATGAGTCATAACAACAGCTTCCAGAATTGCCCCATGTATGGTGTTGCTTGTCAATGTTAGGATTCAACAAGCGATTCTCCTCAAATTTCAGCCAGCCCGTATCAATTAGACCTTGCACCTTACGCTTCAGAGCCCTACAATGCTCAATGGAACGCCCCGGGGCTTCTCCGTGACAAGCACACGTTGCGTTCGAGTCGTATTCTCGGAGAAATGGAGGTTGAGGAACCTTGGTTGGGGTTATGGCTACCATTGAATTATTGAGTGGATATGGGATCAAGTTTAGCATATGACAACGGAATTTGGGATGAACCCTACAGGCTTTTTTGCTGCAAAATTCCTTTTTGTTGGTGTTTTTTTGGTTTGTGCTAAAGGTGGTCTTCATCATTGGAAGTGCGGTAGACAGGCTTTGTGGTTGATTTAGGGATGACCTTTGTGGATAACTGGGTGGTGGGTAAGGAGGAGGTTTGTTATTGACTGAGTAATGACATTGTTGGGTTTGGTGGGAAACTTGGCCGTATAGGAATGGCAGTCACAGCATGGGTTTCTCCCTCTTTCTCACCCTCTTCATTTGCCCCAGTTTTCTCATTTGTCCAAGCAGGATGACTAAATTTGCCTTTTTTCAGACCCACATTGATCCTTTCACTAGCAAAGACCAAATCCTCAAAGCTTTGAAGGTGCGTAGCCCACCGTCTTTTCATAGTAGAGTATCGATAATGTGTCTACCATCACGATCATCGTCTCCCTTTCCATCATTGGGGGTACCACCTGGGCCGCCAGATCCCTCCACCATTGGGCGTGTTCTTTGAAAGATCCGTCCCCCTTTTTGCAAATGTTCTGTAGTTGCATCCTATCCGGAACCATATCAAAATTATACTGATACTGCCTAACAAAGGCAACCATTAGGTCCTTCCAAGAATGGACTCGGGAAGATTCCAAGTTAGTGTACCAGGTAACAACTACCCCAGTAAGACTTTCTTGGAAGGAATGTATTAGCAATTCCTCATCTTTTGCGTATTCCCCCATTTCTGACAATACATCTTTAGATGGTTCTTGGGACAAGTAGTCCCCTTGTACTTGTCAAGGTCCAGCACCTTGAACTTGGGAGGGGTGATGATATTGGGTTCTAGGAACAACTCTTTTGGGTTAGCAAAGGCATAATCTTCACCTCCTTCAATGGCCCTGAGCCTTTCCTCTAAATGATCCAACTTTCCCTTTTCGGCCATAGCATGAGGGTTTTTACTTGTTGTGGAATGCAAGAGGTGTAGCTGGGGGTGATACTGAGGGCCTTCCGAAGTGTTTTCAAGGGGTATACCTCCAACTGCTTGCCCTTCAGTGGCATATCCGAGCCAAGGCTCGAAGTCGGCTAGATTGTGGTGGGGAATTTCATGTGTCTCTTCCACGGTTTAAGAGACATGTGCATGATCAGTTTGGGGTTGTTGACTCTCAATGGGTATAGGAGTGGAGTTATTGACATTCTTATTGGGAGTGTACGCCACTTTGGGTGGCGTATAGTTGAGAGGCAAGCCATATGGTGGGAAGGCGTGCTCGTTTTGAATTTGTACATTATGGGGGCTGCCCGTACTTCCCAAATCTTTGCCTACCATATCTGAGGTTGGATGATTCATTTGGTTGATGCCGGATGGGGACATCAGGTTCACCTTAGCAACAACGCTAGTAGCGGCAATTGCAACCGCATTGGCTTCCATTATCTTCTTCACGCTCATCATAGCCTCCATCATTGTGGCCATTTTCTCTTTAATGGCCTCCATGTCGGCCTTCATCTTCTCTTGTATCTCCTCTACTTCACCCATTACTCTAGCTCTAGCACAAGTTCGGTGAGGACGCCGTAAAGCATGTTTTTTTTTTTGATAACAATGATTAAGTTCATTTTATTTTATTTTATTTTATTTTTCAAGGAAAGAATGCAATGAGCAATGCAACCAATGAAAAGCATGGATGTATGCGAATGATGTACAGTTGAAGTATTGCGAATTTTTACGCAGGATATGGGGTTGAATCAATTTAGATTTTCAACATGGTCCATGACATCTTTGTCAAAGTGAAACTGGAAGTAACAAGGACATCAACAATCCTAAATATGTTTGGCAGTAGATGAAGCAGTGATGTGACTCGATTCATCTTTTGCCCCAATTTTGCAAGACGGTTACTTCCATATTTCAACTTGACTTGATGAACCTTTTTGTAAAAGCATGAGCTTGGTTCAACCCTATAATCCAAGGAATGGCAATTCTGATCGCCAATACTTCAACAACATCTCATAGGGATGAATGACTCGGGCATACTTTAAGCTATGCATGGAAAATGTAATTATGAAATTGATATGCCCGAAGAAACACCATTTCCTAGTTAACCATGCATTAGGTACCATGTTCAATTATTTTGTTTTGTTGTTGTGTGCATTTTTTTTTAGAAATGGGTTTATGATCCCAACATGGTTGGCTCATGGTGCCTAACACATGCAACTAAGAATGTAGTGTGAAGTTTTCACGCTTCCCCTTTTTTGTTTTTGTTTTGTAGAGGAAAACGCAAGGATGAGCAAACATGAAAACAAATGGTATGCAATTTTGCAGATCAAAAAGTTTGTTGAACGCATATGCATGATGATGCCATGACTCATGCAAAATGTGAGGCTGGAATATGATAACGGACAAATCCAGGAACGATATGTTCATTATGATGTTATGAAGAGATGCTTATGCGATGCATGATATGAATGCATTTTACGGATACGGGAGCCCGAGAAATTGTTTCCTTCTTGGATACAACGTTTGGGCAGCATGGCACCCAACGTATGTTTTTTAAGAAGGCGACACGGACCCTCCGTCGGTTTGCTAAAGTGAGGGGATCAAAGACGAAACCCACGCATGATGCATATGTGAAAGGCACAACACGGGGATGTACATAGTACGATAATATTCACAAACAAATATAAGCAAAAGGGTATATGATACTTATGCATGGCAGTGTGAAAAATGGCACGCAGCGTGTTTGCTCCGTGCCCCTATTTAAGGGACCTATAAGGGAGAGAGCTAACTAGGCTTTTAGTGATAATCCCCAAGGTAGTCATATCTCTCTTGATGGTTTCTAGAGGTATCATCCTCTTCGAAGAACATAATGCAGCAGTAGGGACTACTAGCAACAATATGTCTTCAAAGAGAAAAACTCTAGATGAGGGTTCACTGCAATCAAGCAAGTCGGAGACCTAGCATGATCACAGATTCACCTCCACTCCTTATGTTCCCACGAACCCGGGTATAGGGCCCTTTTTCAACTCACCGTGTGTGCAAATAGTGTTAGTGTTTGTGTGCATCAAATGAATAAATATTTACCTCATGCATACAAAAAAATGCACTAAAAGCATCAAAGAGTTATATATACAAGAACATAATAAAGGGAAACCAACAAAGGAGTAAGTCATGGCAAAACTTTGCACAAGATTAAATGGCCTAACTCTCTAAAAACATTCCCCAGCGGAGTCGCCAACTGTCGCAACCTACCCTTCGGCGGGAGGGCGACGCGAGACTCGCGGGATGCGTGTTCCACGAAAGGAATACGCGCGGAGTCGCCACCAACGTTTATTTGAGGAAAACGTCGGAAAAACCGGAAAAGACGCGATCTACGAACTTTTTAGTGAAAAGGTTCGGGAGTTGTATTTACGCACGGGGAAGGTATTAGCACCCCACACGTCCGTCCCAAGGGACGGCAGCCTTTAATCGAATGTGCAAACATGACTTTGATTTTTTATGTTCCTTTTTACATTTCTATGTCCTTTATACCCTTTTTATATTTTTCTCTTTTTGTGGTCGACAAGGGTGTTTCCCTTTGCTCCTACGTATTCCTCAATTTGCGATGAGGAAATCAGACCTACGTAGTTCTTTCGGAACAAAGTGTTTGGTTTAAGTTTGTTTTTTGTCTTTTTTTGCAAAATATGTTTTTTATTTGAACAAAAGGGTCATTTAAGGTGTTGGACCATTAAACGGTCTTTTGATTTTGAAAGGAGAGAAACGTTAAGGCATTGGACCATTAACAATCTCTTGTTTTTGAAAGGAGAGAAACGTTAAGGCATTTGGACCATTAACGATCTCTTGGGGTGGTCGACAAAAGCGGGGCTTTTGCTCCTACGTATCCTCAATTGCGATGAGGAAATCAGACCTACGTAGTTCTTGCAAAAGCGGTAAAGTCACATGTTGATTTTATGCTTTTGAACGGTCCATGTTAACCGATAAAAGCAAAGAGGACCGTTTAAGGCGTTGGACCTTAAAACGGTTTTTAGTGATTTTCGGACAAAACTTGATTTGTGAGTCTATTTTAGTCTTAGTTTCACTTTGGTTATTAATCAATTCATTCAAGGAAACTTCCAAAGAAAAACGTCCGATTGATTTTTTTAATTTATTTTATTCAAAGATATTTTGATTATTTTATTATTATTTTTCAAGATATTTTGATTATTTTATTATTATTTTACTTTTTTTGGTTTAACCGAGGTTATAGCGTGAACGATCGGTTAGATTTCGTTTTAACAGTGATTAAACGAGATTACAACACAAATGATCGGTTGAAATTCATTTTATCATTTATTAGATGAGAAAACGGCTTAAATAAATGGTTAAAGCACGTTAAAAACGGAAGAAAAGAAAACTGAAAGTAAACGAAATTAAAGTGAAAGTAGACAAAACAAGAAATGAATTGAAAGTCTCGAATTCGAAAACTTACCCGTTGAAGAACGAAGAACGAACGAAGAACGGATGAAGAACGGTGAAGAACGATGAAGAATTTCCACAGAATCGCTTACGGAAGCGTTTCGGAAGCGCCTCGGCTTAGATTTTCTTCACGGAAATGATTTTTCCAAGCAAATTCGAAAGAGAGAGAAGTGCCAAAGGGGCTGAACATTTTGAAACAGCTCCCCCTCCCCTATTTATAGAAAAAAAAAGGAGGTGCTTGCCGCCCAAAGACTTAATGAAGAAGATTTCTAAGCGCACCCGAATTACTAAGTTCACCCCCCTTTTCGTATTTTACGGAAAAGTTACGGAAGCCTTACGGAACTGTTTTCGAATTTGATTTTCATCTTTTTTCTTTTCCCTTTTACCAATGTTAAGTGGAATATGCTTACCCAAGGTTTTCGGAAATTTTACGGAAGTATTACGGAAGCCGCGGAAGCCCCGAAAACCATTTTTTCAAAAACGTGGAGGAGCTTGCCGCCCAGTTGCTTCCTCCTTAAGCAACCCAACTTCCAAAATGTTCTAGAAGGGCCTAGATTTGAATTGCTATTTACACCCCTATCTTGATAAGTTCACCCCCTTACCTTTTTTGGTGATTCTTTTTTCGTAAAGTTACGGAAACTTACGAATCTCGTAACGATACTTGTTTTCTTTCCGTAATGTTACGGAACCTTGCGGATTACATAATCATCCCCCTTTTGACTTACGGAATGTTACGGAATCTCACTTAATTATGCAACGATGCTTCCATTTGATTTCCGGTGTGTCACGGAAACTTACGGATTGTGCATCAATATTTTTTGGTTTTTTGGCATGTCCTGGAATTTCATAAATTGCCTAATGATGGGTGCCAAGCACCTCACAAGGACCAAAGAATGGTCGCATGTCATCAAGCAAAGGTCCCCGGACGAAATTAGGGTATGACACTTGGCAAGTGCACCAATTTGTACAAGTAATAATAAAATGGTAAGACCAAGTATCGAGTCCACAAGGACTTTGTTTGTACTCAGTGTTTTATATATATATATATATGTAATGTATAAGCAATTTGTGACTCAAATTAATCTTGTTCATTGATTAAGTAAAAATATAAACTAAAGTGAATTAACTACAAAGCAAGAAACATGAAAGGTTAAGAAAACAAACGCTTGGAGTTGTAAGATGGTGTTGGTGATGAGTTAAGGAACATGTTGGGTGCTTCATTTATCAGAACTACTCTTAATGTAATCGTAATTGATTTTTCTCTTTTGAACATGAATATGATTATTACCTGCATCTTCTAACATACTTTAGCTATGATCCCTCAAGTGAGAGATCCTAAACTACCTAATATCACTCTTAATCCCTTAAGAGTTATATTAAATAATTTTCATTATGAACAAAAATGCATAAACAGGCTAGACAATACCACTTTATCCCTAGACATGGATCACCTAGATGTTCTTCCCAAGTTCTTAGCATATAAACATTTCTCAATGCCTAAATCCTAATAAATTTCATGAAAATGGATGATTAGACCACAAACATGTGAATAAGCACAGGAAAGAACAATAATACCAACATCATATTGTTGGATCAAGTGGCCTGGAATAATTAAGAAGGGGGGGTTGAATTAATTATTAATGAACCTTTACTAATTAAAAATCTATCCTTCTTAATGTTACTAAAATCAATTAGGCTTTTACTATAATGTTAAGAAAGTAAAGAACAAAAATAGAAACTTAACCAAAAGTAAAAGCGATAATTAAAGTGCACAGTGGAAATTAAAAGTATAGGGAAGAAGAAGACAAACACAAGAGTTTTATACTGGTTCGACAACAACCCGTGCCTACATCCAGTCCCCAAGCGACCTGCGGTCCTTGAGATTTCTTTTCAACCTTGTAAAAACCTTTACAAGCAAAGATCCACAAGGGATGTACCCTCCCTTGTTCTCTTTGAACAACCAAGTGGATGTACCCTCCACCTGAACTGATTCACAAGAGATGTACCCTCTCTTGTTCATAGTTACAACAACCCAAGTAGATGTATCCTCTACTTGTACCACAAAGGATGTACCCTCCAATGTGTTAAGACAAAGTTCTCAGGCGGTTAGTCCTTTGAAACTTTGTGAAGGGGAAACAAAAGATATCTCAGGCGATTAGTCCTTTGAAATCTTTTGTTTATGGGAAAGGGAAGAATCAAAAGAATTATCAGACTGTGTCGTTTTGAATTCTTTGACAAAGGAGAAGGGAGACACAAAAGAATTCAGGCGGTTAGTCCTTTGTTCTTTTGGAAAAGGGAGAAGAGAGACACAAAAAGAATTCAGGCGGTTAGTCCTTGGCGAATTCTTTTTGGCAAAGGGATAAGAGAATGAAAAGGATGAATATCACACTTTTGTTTTCTGTGAAAGAAGAAAGTTTGGAAACCAGAAAACTTAGAAAGTTTTTGGCAAAGGAAGAAGAAGAAGATATCAAAAGGTTATCAAAAAGTTGTGTGTAAAAGTTGTAATAATTGTTATTGAAATGCAAGTCAAGGTCTTACTTTTATAGACTATTCATGTCTGGTCAAGAAAACCATTAGAAGAGTTATAACCTTTAGAAAAACCTGAAAACCATTGGAAGAGTTATATCTCTTGATTTTTATTCAAAACTTGTCACTGGTAATCGATTACCAAAACCATGTAATCGATTACACAAAGCTTTTTATGAAAGGATATGACTCTTCACAATTGATTTTAAATTTCAACGTTCAGATACACTGGTAATCGATTACCAATATCTTGTAATCGATTACACCATTTTGAAATCAATTGGAACGTTGCAAATTCAGTTGAAAACTTTTGAAATCAAACTTTGCCATTGGTAATCGATTACAGGAAACTGGTAATCGATTTCCAGAGAGTAAAAACTCTGGTAACTTAGAAAATTTTGAGAAAAACTCTTTTGAAAAACAAAACTGTGCTATGTTTATTTTTTGAAAAAATCTTTTCAATACTTCCCTTGTGAAGTCTTCTTGATTTCTTCTCTTGAATCTTAAATTCATCTTCTCTTGAATCTTGAAATCAAACTTCTCTTGATTCTTGAAACTTGTTGACTCAATCTTGAAATCATTCTCTTGGGCTTTTTATCATCATCTTTGTTATCATCAAAACTACTTGAATCAACTTGATTCATCATCATGAAGCTTGCTTCTACACATATTAATAGATAGTTTAGAATCATTGCATCAAAGAGAGTTTGGTTTTCAGAGCTCCCAATGACGGGTGGTTTTAGCCTCTCATTGTCGTGAGAGACTTACAAATATTAAAGGTGGAATGAAATGGAAGAAAATGGAAGAGAAATGGAGTGAAATAGATTGGCTAGAGCTCTAGAAAGTGATTCCTTTCAACAATGGCTTTTTTGCTTCCTCTGCTTCGTGTTCCTTTGCTTTTGTAGCTTTCTTCGTAGCTAAGGAAAACTGAATGTTTCCTTTCTTTTAAATAACTTCACCAATTGATTGGCCAATCAAAAATTTCTTGTGCACTTAGTGCGATGCTCGTGCTGAGGACACATGTCTACCTAGATTAAGTGACCATGCACTAAGCCACAAGATGCGCACTTAGAGCGCTTGCTCATGACAGTTGTCTTCCAATGTGGCTTCTCACGCTAAGTGGCTTGCTTAGGCTAAGCAGTTTTGACTCTCTAAGCAAGGAGGTCGCGCTACACTTCAGTTCTTCAATCATCTTCCATGCCTCTGCTACATATCTACAAAAAAAAAATACAACCAAAATTACTATAAAATTATTAACTTTAGCATTTTCTAGATAAAAAAACTCAAAAGAAACTATGCTCTTGTTGCTTTAACACTAAAGAAGCAATAAAATAGAAGAAAATGAGATAATTGTTATGTGATTTTAGTATACAAATGATGTATGCATAGCACCTATCAAGCTCTATGTGTGATTAAATAATTGATAACCATAATTAATAGTCGATTATTCCAGAAACCACAAAAGCATAAGAAACTCTTTGTTTGAAACAGGATAATTGATTAACACATTTTGTAATCGATTACCATGTTTCTGGAATTGCAAAACAAAGAGGAATTTTGGCGAATTAATCAATTACCATATTTGATAATCGATTAAATCAGTTTGTCTGTCAAAATTATAAATACCCTTTCTTGTTCTTTTCATTAGTGATTCTTGAGAAAACATTTCAAGAGAGTCAACTAAGGGAATTTTATTGCATTTCTCCCGGAGAAACAAGCTGATCAAGATTCATTCATAGTTTATCATGATCTGATCATTATTGGAAGAGCTTGAAGATGTTTTGATCTACACATCAAGGTGTATTTGTTTCAATTATGTATGTCTTTCTTGTTTCTAATCTTGCTTTAAACTCTTGTTCTTTCTCTTGTAGGGTTCAAGGAAATAGTAGAATTGAAGGAATCATATGTGCACAGTGTTTATACTTGATTCTCTAGTAGTGGAAGCTCTAAGGGGTCTTAGAACAACTAGATGTAGATGCTCTTGAGGACTAAACCGATATAAATTTTGTTTGTAATTCTCTTTCTCTTTAACTCTTAGTTTTCTGATTCAATCTTGGTAATGAAATTGTTGTGAAAGGACCATAAAACTTATCATATGATCTTGTTTTCATTGTTTTCTTGGTTTTGATAATCTTTTGTAACAAGTTTTTTAGAAAGCCTTGATTAAACAAAAGGGGTATGTTTTAATTGAATTTAAATCATGAAGAGGTGAAGATTTCGAAAGAATCTATTCAACTTTCCAAATTTTCGGCTATCCCAACAACATGATATTTAGTAAATGAGACAATGCAATTGAGGGAATGAGTTAAGCGATTGATAGATAATAAATTGAATAGGATCCAGGGACATAAAGGGCATTGCCAGGGGAGAGAGGGAGTACCAAATCCCTCAGACTATGTTTGAGAACCATTAGCCAAAGTAATAGAAGGTAAATGACCAAAAGTAGAAAGAGTAGAAAAAAGTGATTTATTACTAGTAATATGATCAGTGACACTTGAGTCTAAGAACCATGGGCCAAGAGATGGAAGGGGAGGAAATGCCAGTAAAGTAAATACCAAAGTGTGCAATAGAAGCAGTAGAACTAGAGGCATGACTCTCCTCATACCACTTGATGAAGTCAGTGAAGATGGTCGAATAGAGTGGTAAGGCAAAAAAGGGTTGAAAAGAAGTAGCTTGAGTAGGAGATGTGACATTTGTTGTATGGGGGGAGGAGACCATGGAGACAATGACATCGACCAATGATGTGATGGAGCATACCACAATAGTCACACATGAGTTTGGGTTTGTCAAATTGGGTTGGGTTCACCCCTAGTTTTCATGATGACCATGATCACGACTCTACGATGCCAAGGTAGAGGAGTCAACTGTTGCAAGAGGAACCTCTATAGTAGCAAGATAGAGAGATGGTGCTCAACGTCTAATGAGAGGTTGATGTCGGTGACAAGGGATAATGATTTAATTCCCTTTTGGTTCTTGAATTTTCTACCTTTTTGTTTTCTGATTTTTTTCTATTTGGGTTTCCATTAGATTGTGGAATTGTTGCTTGAAAATGAAGTTGTTTTGGTTTGGTTTTTGAGTTTAGAGGTGTGGTCAAAGATGGGGGGGTTTGAATTTTGTGGAATAGCAGGCGGATGAGGAATCAAAGGGAGAAAATGAGAAAATAAAAAAAAAATAGTAAAAAATAAAACTTACTCAGTGACAATTTAATCCTGCTAAGATAACACTACACGTAGACACTCTTTCTGATAATAGGTTCAAAGGTGTCATGTACCACTTCCATTTGGGTTAACAAAGAAAACTAATGGCAAGATGAATTTGTCAGACTTTTTGTAAATTCAGGAATAAAATTTAATTTTTTATCTATCAAGAATCTAACTGTTAGAACTCGACAAATTTAAAGATCAAATTGAATATTTACCCTAAAAACAATAAACTCAATCACCCCTTCATTGGTTATGTAATGAAAGATGCTCCACACACTTGCATATTAGCGCCTCCAAGGTAGATATAAACTTTAAAGAACTTTTCCAAGGATTGAAATTTGAGGTTGTCCATCTTCCAATGATCGAATAATTCATTTCTCTCTCTATTGTCTGACGGATTCAAATCTGTTACCTTTGTGTCATATTATTCGCTGCATACTTTTATCTACCACATATCAGTCGATGGACACTTCTACTGGCATAATTTCCGCTTGTGTTGGCAACACACTTATGAAATGGCTCCACTCCACAACAAGCATCTTTTGAGAAGTCTACCAACCACATCTCCACCTCCAATTAACACAAGAAATATCTTCGTTCCCTTCCAGCAACATGCATGATAAAGCCAAAGATCCACTTGATGATGAAACCACCTGGTGCCAGGTTTAGCATGACTTAAATTTGGTAATTTGAAGCCTAAATAAACTTTAACTGATTTAACTTTTAAAATATCTTTACATTTCAATTTGAGTACTATCTTCAATAAATATGATTAAAGATAGTTTTATAGAAATATAATTCCATTTTTGTATGAAACAAAAAAATGTAACTAATATTCTTAATCAACTTGAAACTAAATATTTTCTCTTATTTGAGTCAAGAAAGAATATGACATTATTATCACTTACATTATCATCTCATACAAAAGAAATAAAAATATAATTGTTATATAAAATTTCATGGGTTCCACTGTTGGGCGGCTAATATTATTTAATTTTTTTTATCATACTATTACTATAGAATATCTATCGGAAAATCGATTATTTTGTATAGGGTTCTTTTTTGTTAATTATGTTTCTTTTTCATCTGCTAGCGACTGTGATGTGAGTGGGTGCGTGAAAGAGAATAGAAAAACAAGGATTCTTTTTGTGAGAGAAAAAAAAAAGCAAGATATTGTTGAATATAATTGTACCTTCTCCAGAACATATATGTCTTTATAGAAACAATCCAAAATAGAATTAAAAAATATTAAATGAAATTATAAAAGTAAACTCAAGTCTCTCAACAAGCTTTTAAAGAAAATAGTATTTTAGTCATGGAAAGAAGAAGAAAAGTTTAAGAAAGAAGCTGAGAAAACATTAAATTTCTGAAGGAATGATAAAATTATTGGTATAAAATTTGATTCTTATATGGTAAATTTGTAATTTTCTTATAGGAGTTAATTGTTTTGTCTAAAATTTAATAATAAAAAGTTAATTATTTGTTAAAAAAATTCATAATCTCACTCAAACAACCCATACACGTGACATTACAGGTCGCATGCTAACGTGTTCGGTTAACAGTCACACAAGCAATTCACGGATCCCAATTAACGGCAGACACTTCAGACAAAAAATTTTAAATATCAGGAACCCGATTTGAATGAAAAATTTATCAGGAACTAGATGCAAAAGTCGAGTATATATCAAGGACCAACAACATATTTAAGCCTATAATATATATAAATATGTTATATAATGTTAATAATAATTAGTGTTGATAATTAGATATATAAATAGATATATGAGGCTTATAATAATACACAAAATATAGTTGGTCTAGATTATAGCAATTGATGGAAAGTCATATCAAAATAAGATCTATTAATAAGTATATATATCTCTTGGAGTTAAATTATAATTAGTGACAATATATATAATTAAAAATTAATATATAATTAGTGGTATTAATTATCAGATTTATTAATCAATATATATTATTTTATTTTAGTAGAAGTAGACATATTATTAATTGTTATTATATATATTATTAATAATATTTTTATTCAAAAAAATATCAACATAAATATTGATGATGACAAAATTATACCAACTTCAAAGCCTCATCTAGCTATTGAATGTAACAAATAGGCTAAATCAGAAGTTTTATGTAAGGTAAATGTAAAATAATTTACGCAATCAACCAATAAGAAATGATAATAGGTATGACCATTTTTTAATGGATGAGGGTGTAAAAAACTTTTTCACAATGCCAATGCATATTATTTTAAGACAACCAAGAAACAAAACACTAGTGTTCGCTGGTATTAAAATTCCTCTATTTCAGTTTCCATTCAAAAGTATGAATGATCAGGACTCAACAAACACCCTTCTCTCTTTCATCAAGATATTCATTCGGCTCTGAACAAACCTCCCAAGCACTTTAGTAGTGTACCTCTCAAAGTCAGACCTTACTCCATCAAAAGAATAACTTGCCCTCTGAGCTGTTGTTCTATCAAGTTCTTCTTGCCAATTATTTGAACTACCACCATAGACATTGCTAAAATAGCCTTCATTTCTAGCACCAAGTGATGAGTGAACAATATCCATTGATCTAACATGATCTTTCCTAGGATATCCAACATTAGTTGATGTTGACGATTTCAACAATGTGTCTCTCAAAGTAAAAGGATAACTTGATCTATGAGCTCTTGTTATATCAAGTTCTTCTTGAAAACAATTTGACTTGCCACCATAGACTTGATAGCCTTCATTCCTAGCACCAAGTGATAAGGGAATAGTATGCATTGTTCTCCCAAGTTCTTCTTGCAAATATTTTGACCTACCACCATAGACCCAATAGCCTTCATCCCCATGACCAAGTGATAAGGGAACAATATGCATTGTTATGCCAAGTTCTTCTTGCAAATGTTTTGACCTGCCACCATAGACCTTATAGCGTTCATTTTTAGCTTCAAGGGATATGGGAACAACATATGTTGTTCCGGCATGATCTGCTAGAGAATATCTAACATTAGTTTATGTTGGCTATGGTTTCAAAGATTGCAATGGATCCATTGCTTGCAATGTTCTTGGAGGGCCTAGACTCATACCAGGAAAAGAATAGCCACCAGAAAGTGCAACTCTTCCATGTACTTCAACCATGGTACTCAAGTGACACCCAGCGATTGAAATGTTACGTCAAATATTGACGTCGCTTCTTCTTTCATTTTTGGAAAGCAACTTGTTCGTGGATAATAATTGTGATGAACTGAAGTTGGTAATCTAGAATCCATAATAGCCTCAATCTCTTGTAATGGGAAACATGTTTGTTGTCTAGAAACCGACATTTTATTTCTCTTCACATGGTTTTGCCGCTTTGCTTTAGGATTTTAGATAAAGTTGAATGTGTTGCACTTACCACGTGGAAAGGGTTCATCACATCTATAGCTATCACCTCTCTTATTGTTGTAACCTGGGTAATCCTCTCTCTTGAAGTCAGCAGACTCAATCAATGACAAAAAGCATTGTACATCTGTAAGGATATTTATCATCTATTTTCATCTTACCTTTACACTACAATACATAGAATGCACCAATTCATTAGTGATTGCTTACTATACTAGAGGTCCTTTTTTTCTTCCTGGGAAACTTCAATTTCTGAGAATCTATTAACACCTTACAAGGTTTCTTCAATAGACATTAACAATTGCAATACTCTACATAAATGCTTCAGTGTTCAATGTTTGCTTGGTGTCTGCTGCCTATATTCCTCGGTGTGACATCTAAACTCCTTTGAATTATCTATTTGATATTAAATTGCCAGTTCTTTTTGGTCAGGACCAATACTATATACAATCACACATTCAACTGAAAGGATATAGGGATCGAGTGATCTTGGTGAGTACCTTAGACTGCTTAGTTAATCTTAGAAATTCTCTGATGCCCTACTAGCCAACAGCTACAAGGAAACATGGATGATAATTCGTGCTTGTGTGAAAGTCTTGGATATGACTGGCTTAAAATTTTTAGCATTGAATCAATTGAGGGCATGTCAGTACTATAGGGAAAATATTTTTTTTTCTTCTCCCAGTCCCCCCCTTTTCTTCATAGTTGACAGTCTTTGTTTGATCACCTTTTGCAGTTTTTGACTGCTATATCTACAATAGATGACTTGAACTATTCGGAAAAGATAGACACATATTATATTGTTAATGTTCCATATGTATTCTTAATGTGTTGGAAGGTTTGTGCATGTCTTAATGTTTGAAGAGTTTGGACCGCTTCACTTTCATCCTTAATTTCATAAACATCTTTCAAAATTCAAAGATTAACAGCTAAAATCTTTTTTCTTCAATAATATTTGGAAGGTTGTGAAGCCTCTTTTGCAAGAAAGAACAAGGAGAAAAATCCAGGTGCTACAAGGTTGTGGGAAGGAGGAATTACTGAAGGTAAATATCAACATTATTTTCAATGATCTATTTTAGCTCTCACAATATCACCAATTCCATATGTAGTGTTTGTCTGTTGGTTCTCTTGACTAATCAAAGTAACATCAATGAAAATAATTGTAGTAGTTGTATTTTACTTTAGATCTAGGTCTAACCCAATCTATCACTTGTCATATTAGTGTTGTTGTTACACTGGCCCTGATAACAACATCATCATGCTTGTGGATTTTGTTTGCTAGTTTCTAGTTCAATACTGTCAAATTACTATTCTAAAGATACTAGTATTTAATTTTAACTTGTTGTCAATTTAACTCATAAGAAACAAGATTTTATCAATTTTGTTTATAATTGGCTAGACAAGGTAAAATTTGACAAGATCTGCACGATTTCCTACCCCTGCATTATGAAGGATGTGATATATCAAATATTTCATATTGCTTCATCCTACGTATAATTATTCTTGTCATAAATAATTTCTCTCTCTCTCTCTCTCTCTCTCTCATGTCATGGTACTTTTGAATTTCATCTTAAGACTTGAGAATGAAGCGAATCAAAGGTGTCCTTTCTTCCTACATTTGTTACAACTAAAAGAATTTTAACATACTCGAGTTCTTTTAAAACTTGTTGTAGGTAATGGACTATGCATCCCTCCCACACTTCTGAAGAAAAGAAGATTCCAAGTCATCCAAACATCATGCATCATGAAACACTGAAAAAATTTTCTCCTTCAATCACACCTTCCATCAACAACTCTACAATCACATCAAGCAACAAGCCATCATTGTGGAGTCAATTTCACCAATCAAACAAGGGTCCTTCTATGTAGACATACCAAAGCCAGACCTTGATGATGCCAAAATAGCCAAGCCATAGAAACTGAGTCCACAAATTGGAGAATAAAAAAATGGCTTTACCAACTCACTAAATGTTCTTACAGTTAATGACCATTGAAAGTTATGCTACTAAAGCTAGTAATTGTGCTTTTTGGCCTCTCCAGAGCCACTTTTATTTGTTGATTACTTTATTATCCCTTTTGGATAAGGAGGGTTATACTTGTGAGGTCATACTTATACCAAGTTATTAGATGTAATATTGTAATGTTTGCATCAACTCGATGCAAAATTCTTCAAATAGACCTTAATCTAATTTCTATAACCACCTTGGGATGATAAGCATATGATATATGTTCAATGTACAAAAAGACAACATCATGCTACAATTCATATGACTACCTCGGTAGATTGTTACTTGTCATCATTATTTGATCTCAATTGTTTTTTACTCTTAAGATATGGAACCATTTTCAAAACCATTATGAAGGTTATTAGAAGAGTACAAGGAAATATTTGACGCTCACTAAGTGTCACACGATGTCAGAACTAAGTTTAATACGTATTTTCCTACATTATGAAATATTACATGGTTAATTAATCAGAAATTATTTTTTGTATGATTTCTAATATATTTTTATTATAAAAGTTAACAAACTTATTATATATATAGTAGTGTTTTTGTGTGTATAAAAACTAGTAGTTTGAAGAAAAAAAAGGAATTCATGTGTCTTTATCCTTTTATTTTGGTATACATATGTAATTTGCAAGGAATATTTTGGTTGTTCACCGAAACTAATATTTTTCGAGAGATCTAAACACACTTAAAAGGTAGATTGCCTCCTTTTAACACAATTTTTTTTTCATTCGCATGAGTCAGAATTTAAATTCCTAACCAATTGCCTAAGAGATTTGAATCCATGACTACTTTGAGGAATCATAAGAACATTACTTGTTCTGTTTTTTAACAAATGCTATTCATATTTGCAACCAAAACAACTTGTTCTTTTTTTTTTTTTTGAAGCATTGGAGTTAATTGAATAAAGGGATTAATGGTCAATAGAATACCCGATTACATGTTTAGATAATTGAATTGTGGATTTAGTATAAGACGGGTAAGGTTCTCAATAAATTGATTCCAAATAATAGTAGCTATTGTCACATGATCCTATTCGGTTGAGCTATATTTTAGTACTACTTGCAGTTTCCAATTGCTGCATTCATTTGTGGATTAACATGTGGTTAAAATGCTTTTAATTTGATTGGTGTAGCACTTCTTTTGTGCATGGTTAGGGTCCTAGGGACTACTTTTATTGGTTTTGCATTCCTTCTTACCATAAACCCTGAACTAAAAATGCATCACACAGATATCTTCATTCAAATTGATCTCGATATCATATGTCAATATTTTTATTCTTGGAAAACTTTTGACACAATAAAATGCAAGTCATCTAAATGACACAATGAAAAAACGAGAGAAAATTAATCACATTGCAAATAAAAAGAGCAAGTGATGTTGAGTAACTAAGGCATTAGTTACTCACACCCACAGATATGAGATTAAGAAGTATAATGTTGGACTCAGGTACACCTTTTCTTATGAGTAAATAAATTATTTGGATAGCCAAATTACCTAGGAAGAAAATTTTTCAAGGATTATGCAAATGAAAACCAACAAAGCAAAACATCAAATATTTAAATCACTCTTTTTATGCTAGCTATTGTTTAACTTGAAGTGGCAATAGGCTTCACAAACTTACAACAACAAGATTGAAAACAAAACAAAATGACAAACATGTGCCAAGTATAGGGTCCAGCAGTAACGTATGCCTATCTGAGATATATAATTTGGTAACTTATTGTCATTAGCTTCCCATTGATTAGACAGACATATCATTGAATGGAAGAGAGATAGTTCAAAGCATACATGCAGATGGACAAACCTTCTCTAAGGATTAGAATCTTCCCACTCTTATACCTTTATGGCATGCACTTAAAGCGTTATGCAAACTCTCCCAACCCAAGCAAATATTAATTAAAATACAAGAAAATACTTTTCTGAAGAATAAATTCTAAAGTGCAGAGATATAAGTTCACATCAACCCTAACGTACATAGAGAGACTAGTTCATGCCACAAAATGTAATATAATGAATTTGATACTTTCAAACCCAAATCAAAAAAAGTTTTTTTTTTATATTTATTGAATCATTCAAAAATCGATTAAGAAAAAACATTTTACTATTTTAGTCAATCCTTGAAAGCAAGGATGAAAATATTCAATTAAAAACCTAACTGACTCCAGCTTTATTGCCAAAAGACCAATAACAAAACATCATGGGGGGACTAGATAGAAATCCATGTCAAGGAAAAGTGAACCTACACTAAAGAAGCCCTAAAAATTTACCGGCATAATGAAGGGAACAACATCCCACCAAAAATCAATTCTTGTGCTCAATGTCATGAGGCAAATCATTAGAATATCCATATCCAACCATTTAATGAGGCATATTGTGTAGGAACTATTGCATAGCAAGATCCAACTCATTTTGATGATGGGCACTGTTAAAATTTCTACATCCACCCATTTGATGAAATGAATTATGTAAGTTGAATTGTTGCTGTGTGTGTTGTGCTTGTTGTATTTCATGTGGTTGCATTGCAAAATTTGGTGGAGGAGGAACCTAATTATGTTTATCAATGTGGGGAGTAACAATCATGTCAATGTCTTCTAAGGTTGTGTCATGGATGCTTCTTCTTTTCTTCTCTTTCTTTGGGGCTTTCTTGCGTTCGAAATATTTTTGAGCATGACTTGCAACTTGAGTTGGAGTTTTTGTTGGAACAAATTTCTTTGAAATGTTTTTCCATCCTCCATGTTCATATTTCTCAAGCCCAAGGACAAATGACCTATGTCCTTCTTTTATCCAATGTGTGTATTTGTTGCAATGAACTGATCGGGATGAGTCACCAAATAATTTGATGCTATTGGACTTCGTATTATGCGAAAGCAAGTGGTGTTGGTAGCTGATTGGCACATGCACCTGCTCAAATGCAATGCTATTTAATGTCTGCTCCAGTGACTTGGCAGGAACCTGAGAGGCAAAAACCCTCTGAGGGGCACAAACATGAGTTGTGTGGGCAGACAGTACAGGAACCAAATCGAGAAAAGTATAAACCCTCTGAGGTGCAAGAGCAGTATGACCAAGAACTCTCTAAGGGGAAGGAACCTGAACCCATCAAGGAGTAGGAGGAGTAGCTGCAACAATATGAGCATGAACTCTCTGAGGGGTAGGAACAGGATGAAGACCCTTTGAAGGGTAGGAACCTAAGGTGGGAGCAACAACCTCATCGATGGCAAGAGCAAGAACTTTGGTAGGGGCATCAACAATAGGACTAGTGGTTGGAGCAAGAATGACAGGAACCTCATAAGTTGAAGGAGCAAGAGCAAGAACCTCAAGCTGAGGGGAAGAATCACGAGTGGCAAGATTCTTCAAGAACTTATCTAAATCTTTGTTATGGTTGTTGAAGTCAAAGTCGACTGAGTTCAAGACTACTTTCGTTGAGTCTTCTTTGTAGCATGGTATGCTCTTTGCCCACTACTTATCTCTTTCCTTAAACCACTTCTCATGTTCCTCGTCATAATAGAAAGTGTATTCATCAAGGAACTCAATTGCGTTCTTGTTTTCTTGGTGAGTTTCCTCAGACATTCTTGTCTTTCTTTCTCCTTTGTGGCTTTTTGGATTTCCTATACTGAATTAGTTCTTTTTCCTGTTATATTGAGAGATAAAATGTAACAGCGAATTTTTCAAAATTGCCACCAAAATGATAGTTAGTTAAAGATTGATTGTGTGCGTTGTATTCATTAAGTTATATCTGCCAAAGATTTGATTTTGCCTTCCTTATACTTTCCCAGATTTTCTATATTAATCTAGTTCAATTATGAAAGAGTAAATATCTTATCTTAGAATTTAGTACTCACATTTTAAATCTTATTTTATGATTTAGATAGAGATTTTATCTAAATAGATTTACTTTAATTTAAATAATAAGTATCTTATATTATCTAAATATTTAGATATAATTGTAATTTTGTACACTCACATTTTAAATCTTCACTAAAAAGAACGTATTTAAAATTAGATTTTTTTACATAGTATGTCTTTTAACAGTTTCTATTATTAACTTTTATTTTCTTTTTCTATTAAAAATGACCATAATCCTTAGCTGTGGAAATGACCATGTAAATTTAATTAATTTAAATTTATTGAGTTTAAGTAAGATTTTTGGAAGGAATTAGTATAGAAAAAAAAATAGAAACTTAATGGGAATAGTTTGAAAATAGTATTCTTCAAAAGTAAAGAGAAAATTTACAATATTAATTAGTCCCAAAGCATTAATACAGTTGTAGTAAATTAATACAGTTGTAGTAAAAAAACAAAAATGGAAAAGAGTTGGTTACCTGCATTGCACCTACGTTACCTTTTTTCTTTCTTTGATGGGAATGTTCATAAGAATCAACCGTAGCAAGGTAAGTGTGCAATTAGGATTCACTTAAATCAAGAAAAAATTTCTTTCAGATTTACACTTCATCTTTATCATTCATTATCTTAGAATCAAGCGGACAATATTAATGACTTAATACAAGAAAATGAATGGTAATGCCAATGCAGAAAAAGAATTACTCTCGATGTAAATTGATCTTTCATTTATCTCTCTCTTTATATATCACAGAAGTTGTTGCAGTGCGTATTTTTATTTCTCTGCATAAATAATAAATATATTATGCATTATAAATTTATCTTTTCATACCCTAACTAACACGTATTAAATTAAAAATTAGAATTATTCAAGTTAATGCATGATAGCTAATAAAACTTTAGTCCGATAGTTCTCTTTAATTTTAGGCTTAAATATATTTTTGATCCTTGATATATGTTTGACTTTTGCATATGGTTCCTGATAAATTTTTTCTTCAAATCAGATCCCTAATATTTAAAAAAATTTGTTTGAGGTCTCTGTCATTAATCGGAATTCATTGACTACTTACATGATCGTTATACCAAACACATTGGTATGCGACGTGTAATGCAATGTGTACTCGTTGCCTGAGTGGTGTTACACATAAGATTTTTTATTTTTTAATTTTTAAAAAGTATCAATGCCATTGTTTGCTCTTTAATCTTTTTTTTTATTTAATTCCTACTTGTAATCTCACTCAGTACACCTGGCATGCCAATGTGACGTGTCCGACGATTAACAGTTACGTAAATAGTTAACGGATTTCGATTAACGACAGAGACTTCAGATAAAAATTTTTAAATATTAAATACCCGATTCAAAGGAAAAATTTATCAAGGACGAGAAGCAAAAGTTGAGTATTTTTTAGGAACCAAAAATATATTTAAGCCTATATTATATATAATTTCTATGAAATTTGATGACTGTTAGTTATTATTATATTTATATTTTATCTGTTTGTTCCTTTTGTTATTATGAGATTATCAGTGTCACGGTTGTTTGATTGTTATTGTGCTTATGAGGCAAAAAAATCTTTTTAAACTTGAAAAAAAACTGTATGTGTTATAAATGCATGTCATTCCTTCTTGTATAATTTGTTATTATATTTTTATTGAACACTCGGTAAAATAGAATATTTATGTAAGATTGTCTCTTATATAATTATTACTTGATTATTTATGTAAGATTGTCTCTTATATAGAATATTTATGACCTCTTAACATAAAAACAATCGCGCTGCTAAGCTAAATTTAAAAGAGTTTAATTTGGATATATTACTATTGTATAAATTTTTCATTGTCATTTAATTAAAATCATTTTACATTTTTACATGACTTTTGAGAGTAGTTGTTATCAAGTTAATAATTTTATTTTTCATGACAATTTATTGTTGGACAACAATATCATTTTTTATTATCTATATATTTACCTGAGTTCAACAGATATTAGAAATTAGATGAGTTCAATAAAAACATTCTTAATTATCAATCAACTAAAAATTAGGGTAAGCAAAAATCAATGGCCCGATCGAAAACCGAGAAATCTGCCTTAAAAATAATGTTTTCCAACGGTTAGGTTCGGGAATTTTTCATCCCAATAATAAAAAATATTAAAAAATTATTTAAATAATACAATCAAAAATTATTTACACAATACAAATCACGTTAAAAATCAGTTCTCCAAATTAATTTCTCTCATTTGTTTTATTTTATTTTTTATTTTTACGCTGTGAAATCGGTTCTCCAAGGAATTGATTACATAACGTGTTATATTTATTTTATATCGTACAAGTCAATGATACTTGATATAAACATTATATCGTACACGATAAATGATGACAATTTGACTAAACACTAATATTTAATTTATAATAGTATAAATTATCTCTAATAGTATTTAAGAAAAATACATATATTTGATTACTTACTATAAATATAAATGGTACAAATGATACAGATATCCGAGGAATCAGTCCCCAAAGTCAATTTCTCACCTTCGTTTAATTTTTTCATTTTGATGTTGTGAAATCAATTCTTGATTTTTGTTCTAAAACGACCTTACTACACCTGGGGAAGCCATGTCATAAGGTCTTTTCTTTGAAATACAGTTCAAAATGTGTTTTTTTTTTCATTTTTTTAATTTGTTTGTTACTTATTTCAGTTTTGTTTTGTTACATTTAAAAAAAACTGTTTTTTTTGTTTTTTAAAATAGTTTTCTATTTTGTTTGTTACAGTTTTTTTTAAAATTAACTGTTTTGTTTTTGTTTTAATTTTTTTAGTTCGCTAATTTATATATATTAAATTATAAAAATATAATTTATACAGAATAGAATTTAAGAAAAATGCATAAAAAATGCATATATTTTAATACATAATATAAATATAATTTTGTTAAATATTTATGAAAAATATATATATTTAAGTGATCTAATTATTTTACTTAAACAAATTAAATAAATAAAATATATCCAATTTTAATAATAATTAGATCACTTAAATATATATGCCCTTTTCTTAAATTCTATTCTATATAAATTATACTTTTTATGATTTCACATATATATATATATATATATATATATATATATAAATTAGTGAACTGAAAAAATTAAAACAAATAAAAACAATTTAAGAAACAGTTAATTTTTTTTAAAAAAAATGTAACTAAAAAATAGAAAACTATTTAAGAAATATATAAAAATAAAACTGAAATTAATAAAATAAATAAATAAACAAAAAAAACACATTTTGAACTATGCTTTGAAAAAAAAAATTAAAGGTCTTACGACATCATCCTTCCTCAAGATCTAGTAAGGTTGTTTTAGGAAAAAAAAACATGGGTGAAATCGTTTACTGTACATGATACAATATTTATATCAAACGTCATTTATCATGCACGATAAATAATAATATGTTATAAAATCGGTTTCTATTCAAAAAATAAAATTAAAGTGAAAAATTGGTTTGAGAAATCTGATTTCTCACCTTAAATAATTGTTTGTATTATTTATGTGAATAATTTTTAGGCGGTAGTATTTGAGTAATTTTTTTATATCTTGGGGTGAAAAATTCTTGGATTTGGACTTCGGATTTGATTAAATAAAAAAAATGGTTAAAATTGGATAATTTGGAGAGATGCGGGTTAGAAAAGAGTAATAATCCATTAATATCTGCACCGACCAAACAAAGCGTCACACGTAAGGACAAGGAGTTTAATTTTCAAATTCAGACGTGTTGAGTTTCCTTGCAGAGTTGCAGGCATTCAGCATTGTGCCTTTCAACATTGCATTGCACCCCTTTTCTCTCATTCTCACCTGCAGTATCATATTATTATATCATTGTTATTGTTAACATTTTTTTTTCATATATAGCAACAACGTTTCTCTTTAGAAGCTTCACGAAAAGCTTTACGAATGAGTCTCTCATCGAGTCATTTCTTTTGAAAGAAGACTTTCATGTATGCTCTCAATATTCCAGATTTGTTCATGTGTTTTATCTTCTTTTTTTTTTTTTTTTTTGTCTCACCTCCATTCTTTCCTCCACTTCACTTTGGATGGGTGATCATTTTAAGTTCTAATCGGACCGATGTTCACCTGTACTAAAAATCATATAAATATAACTTTAAAGATGGTTATTATAAAAAGTAAATTTTTTTTATGCAATAAAAATTAATTAATTAATTAATTAATTAATTACTATTATATATATATATATATATATATATATATAATGCTTGTGATTAAATAAATGTGTGAGCCTTATATAATATGAGTAAATAGTTTCTATATCGTGTATAAAGAAGTTTTACATTATTGTATTTAATAAAAAAGTTTTATATTATTATTTAATTATTTCAATAATTACTATTTTTTTAAGTGTTCATAACTATATCTTAAAAATTATATTGGCAACAACTTTTGATTAATTGATAGTGTAATGAACATTTTACAATGATAATATATTTAAATAAAAAAAATAACATTAGAATAAGATTAAATAGAGTGTTAGAGAAATGTAATAACTTTATCACAAATGAAAACTTTGGTCACAAGCATATATGTAAAACACAAAAATTGATTGTGTCATCCAGTAATAAAAAAACAAAAACAAAACAGTTCTAGTGAAAACAAGAGACTATCATCTAATGGAAGATAAAATAAATTTTTCACAAAGGTTTTTTTAAATAAACATTTAGTGATCAAGCATGTAAAAATAAGTTTAAGAGAATAGTAATTAAATAGTTTAAGAAAAATGTGGAAACATTTGATTTATGATGGTTCACTCTAAAAGAGTTATGTCTTGTTTTTCTTTAAAAACTTGAAAAGGATTTCACTAATTAAGATTGATTAAAATACAAGTATTTTAAACTGTCACTCTTGATTATAATAATATTCTTTAGGTCCTTAGTGACACATTCTTAGACTCCTCCTTAATCTAAGAATATTTAAGTATTTTTTTTAACATCAAGTGTTTTTACAAATTAAAGTTTGAATGAATACAATAGTCAAAGAGTGAATAAACAAATAAGCTTAAATACAAATAAACTTTGCTAGACAAAGGATGAAGTGCTTAAGTGCATAGTATATCGTCCAATGATTTTAATAGAGTTTCTATTCAGAGATGTTTGATCATTTTCACTTAATATTCTTCATTCCTAAAAATTCTGGACATGAGACGTCTTTTATATATTTCAATGAAGGATTCAGTATGAGATTAACGCCGAGTCTTGAAATGATCGTTATCTCAACTAAAAGTGGTGCAACCTAGCGCACTCTGGTTAGACAGGAAAAGATAATACAAATAACTACATGTGCTCCTCTTCTGCGACGATAGTGACCTTTGAGGAATATTCTTATTAATTCCTTCTATTTTGTTTTTTTTTTCCTTAAATTCAAATATCAGTCGTTCAAATAAAGAGAGACAAAAACATATTTGATAAAGTAACATTCATTGACTTCCCTTTGTGGGTAACACAAGCTTTTCATACTCGGTGAATGTCACTTGTAGAGGACATAAAGTATAGTGATTAAGTCCCATGGACGTGAATAAAAGTAACTAAGTGTTTACACACTAGTTTCACAATAGATGAACATAATTAATTTAACAGGGTGTTGGGGGGCTAAATACAACTCTTAATAAAACTGTTTTGCACTTATGAGATGTATACTTACAAAAGCTATAAGATATGAAAAGTGTGCTCGTTTATATATTAGGTCTCATTCATTTAACAATAACTTATTAGTCCATAAAAAAATATACTTTTGAATCAAAAAAGAGGAATATATTAATTCAAAAAATCAGATAAGTACATGGCGATCTCATGAGATCCAGCCAGGATCCTTCGACAAAAAAAAAACCCAAGCCCTATAGCATCAAAGTTACTATATGCTTTCTAAGCTTATTGTTATACCAGCCCTTGTATACTATGTTATCTATGATATTATCCACTATATTTATGTTCACATTATTCTTGAAAACTTCATCATTTCTATATAACCACACCTCGTAAAGAGTTTCAGTGAGTGCTAGTTTCAGGAGTTTAGCTTTCCACCCTTTCTTTCCAGTTTCTCGAATAGCCCACTTGAGTTCTACATCCCAAGTTTTAGGTTCATGAGTAACTTCAATCCATTTAAGAATCTGATCCCATATGGATTTTGTAATTTTGCAGTAAAAAAATAGATGGGCAATAGATTCCTCAGACTCCTTACATAAACTACATTGATTTTCTTTGATCATTCCAAATCTTTTCAGCCTATCTTTTGTGGCCATTCTACCATGACACGTCAACCATAAATTCACTATAGCTCGGGGCCTTGCAATATTATGGTTCAGCAAAAATCTCCACGGTACCCGATCAGATTTATCCATTAGCAGGTTATACATGGTTTTCATCGAGAATTTATCCCTCTGCATCTAATTATTCCATTCCTGTTTCAGCCTGACTTTCTCTCTTTGATCCAAAATATTGTTGAACATCCAAGACCAATGACTCCGGCTATCAACCTGCATAATACTCTTTTTTTTTAAGTAATACATATGTATCCACTTAACCCAAAGATTATCCGATTTTCTGCACAGATTCCACAAACATTTCATCATGGTTACCTGATTCCAAACAGTCAAGTTTATAATATCCAGTCCTCCTTGACATTTCGGTCTGCACACAGTCTCCCAGGCCACCGGACTTTTCTTCTTCACCTCACTACATCCAGTCCAAATGAATGATCTGCAGATTGCTTCAATTTTCTTCAACACGAATTTTGGAATTGGAAAACACAACATCCAATATTGTGTTATAGAGAAAGAAATACTTTTTACTAATTGTATTCTCCCTGCATGACTGAGTAATCTCGCTGTCCAATGCCTGGTTCTACACACAATCTTCTCAACAAGAGGCAAATAATGGGTGATGGTGAGCTTTTTACTTGTTAAGGGAACCCCCAGGTACCTAATAGGAAATTGCCCCTCTTCAAAATTTGTAGTCCTCTTAATAACTCCTTTGGTTTCATCATCAATACCACAAAAAAAAATCTTACATTTCGTCGGATTAATTACCAAACCTGTAGCATCTGAAAAGTTTTGAACAGTGTCAAGCATCATGTCCACAGATTTAGAATCTCCCCTACAAAATAAGAGAACATCATCAGCAAATGTCAAGTGTGTTATGCCCATTTTTTCACATTTCGCATGATGGTTAAAATTAGGGTTCTGCTGCATTTTGTCAAACATCCTATTAAAGTATTCCATCATGATCACAAATAGCAAAGGAGATATAGGATCCCCTTGCCTGATACCTCGACACGCCTGCATATCTTCTGTCATCTGCCCATTAATATTGAAGCTATAGGAAACTGTTTTCACTGTAGTCATAATCCAGTTTGTGAAAGTCCTAGGCAAGCCTATCTCTTGCATAACATCCTCCAGGGCCCTCCAATCCACCATATCGTATGCTTTCTGCAGATTCGATTGCATCATGCATCTCGGTGTACCATTTTTCCTAGTGTAACCCCTGATTAACTCATACGCAAGCATAATATGGTTGTGGATGTTCTGTCCCGGCACAAACGCGGACTGATTATGACTAATAACATCTTGTAGAACTCCCCCCAACCTAGCTGTTAGGATTTTGGAAATAATTTTGTAGAAAGTGGTGCAACCCGCGATAGGTCTATAATCCTTCACACATTTAGCATCATCATTCTTGGGTATCAAAGTAACTACAGTTTTGTTGAACGGTTTGTATAGTCTATTATGATCAAAAAATTCCATTACAGCTGCAATGACATCTTTCTTAATAAATGACCAACAAACTTTGAAAAATTTTGCGCCGTATCCATCTTCACCGGGGGCTTTCAAGTCCCCTATACCATGAAGAGCATCTTCAATTTCTTTAACAGTCACTTTGCTCACTAAATGTTTTCTCTGCTCCATGTTTACTTGTCTACCCTTCCTCATTACACCAATATCAATATGGTTCAAGCTGTGGTTGGCTTTTCCCATGAGATTGCCATAGAACTCAAGAACCTCCTGTTCAATTTCTGCCTGAGTTGATAAAACTGTACCATCACTTGTTTGTACCATTCTCATACTTTTGGTTTTACTTTTAGTCTTCACATACGCATGAAAAAAAGCACTGTTATCATCACCCCCATTTTCAGCCAGTCAAGTTTCGCTTTCTGCATCATATAATTATCTTCCATGGAGTTCCATCTAATAACAACCTCTATTAGCTTTTTAACCACCTCCATCTTTTGACTGTCAAACCTGCAATTGATTAACTCATTCTGTGCGTTGTGAAGCTCTTGTCTAGCCTTCACGATTTTCTGCTTGATATCATTGGCAGGTTTATTAAAATCTTTTAGTACTTGTTTCAATCTTTTCAGTTTGTGCCATAAAACACCCATTGGACTACCTTTTGTAGGTTGCTTCCAGCTTTCCTGAACTACTTCCTTAAATCCTGCAATATCAACCATATAATTATTGAATTTGAAAGAACCGTGTGTCCTCCTAGCACGATCAACATTCAGATACTACAAGGAATGATCCGAAACGTTGGGGGGAAGGACATTCAGCACCTTATCCGTATTCTCTTGAAACCAAAGGACATTAGCTAGGACTCTGTCAATGCGGGAATATATTGGATCAGCGCTGCGCTTATTCGACCAGGTGAAGAAATCACCAATACTATCCATCTCACTTAGACCGGTAACATCCATCATATTTTGCAGATCAACAAATTCCGCTTCGGTAACCATCTTTCCGCCAATTCTGTCTTGGGCCTTGGCCACGTTGTTATAGTCACCCACCACACACCAAGCCCCTTGATGAGTCTCATGAATTTTCTCAATATCTTTCCATAAAATTTTCCTTCTATCCAATGCATTACTTGCATAAATAGCAATTAGCCAAAACTTGAAATTTCCAGTTACATCATAAACACCACAGTGTATAAGTTGGCTAGTCCTGCTAACACATTTCACATCCACCCTATTTAAGTCCCAATGGATCCAAAGCCTACCATTTGCATGACAAGTATAGTTATCAAGATAATTCCCATTTAGGCGAAGTTTCTCTCTAACTTTAGCAGCTTTATTTTCTTTAACTCTTGTTTCGATCAAAATTGCAATTTCTGGCTGAAGCTCTAGGAGACGGGAGCTTATCTCCCTTAGCTTTCCAGCCTTGTTAAGCCCCCTTACATTCCATGAAACAATCATGGTCCCCAATCAAAGGCTTGGGGGCCATTCAAAACCTCCAACACCCTAAATCCATTGGTACAATGCACTGTATTTGAGGACTCAGCATATGTAATAGATTTACCTCTATCCTTTGAAGCTTTGCTCACTTTAGTCCACGTCTCTTCATCATGTTCAGCAGTTCTAATCCATGTCTTTCCTTCATCTCCATTAGCTTTACTCGTTGTTGTTTCTTTCCTTGGTGTAGAGACCTCAACAGGGATTTCGTGTTTTCTCTCCTGTTGAGGCTTAGGCTGCCATTTTTTCTTCTTGACCCCATTTCCACATTGATGCCCTATCTTCTGACATTGAGGCTTAGGCTTAGGTTGCATCATTTTCCGACCATCTTTATCCTTGATAGCAATTGCTTCCACCAATTTTCTAGTAATGTCGACCTCCACTAACATCCTGGCATAGGAAACTCCGAGTTTGTGGGTAGTGCATTCATTAGTAACCATGGGTGTACCAATGGCAATGCCAATTTTGTTAAGGCTTCGTTCGCCCCAAAGATACAACGGGAGCTTGGGAAGTTTTATCCATATCGGTATGGTTCGTAGCATGTCCTGCTTCAGACTAAAATCAGGTCTCCACTCTTTGAGTACCACCGGCTTGCTTCTTATTGTATAGGGACCCTTCATCACCACCACTTCCATATCGTCATGTGATTTGAATCTTAGCAGGAAGTACCCATCATCGTGATAATACAAGTCTGGCAGCTGCACAAAATTCCAGTTTCTCTCCATGAAATTCTTAATCGTATTCATGCTGAGGTCACCCCCCAGCACATATAGGATTAGGGCATTTTCCCAATATCTAATTTCAGATTCGATGTCCTCATCCTCAATCTCGATTTCAATTTGTCCCTCTACCATTTTCGGTGCCACATAAGACATCATCCTTCCTTTTGTTGGATTTCGATTCTCACTTATCACGTCAACCCATAATCTTCTCGCCTCTTGATTTCCTTTCGGATCATCTTTAGGGGTTTCCACCTCTTTGGATCTCTCCTCAATCAGCTTTTCCCCATCCAGTTTGTTCTCATCTTCAATCTCATCATGCTTCCCTGTTTCCATCTCCGATTGTGGTTTAGGCGAATTCTGATTCTTCGTTGACGAAGGCACCGTGGATTTCGGACGCCCTCGCCCCCGCTTCGTCGTCGTCGCCGCCATCAAAAAAATTGGTACAATATATATATATATATATATATATATATATATATATATATATATATATATATATATACACTTTTATAATCATCCAAATTAAAGATAAAGATTGCATATTTCATCATTTTGTAAATTTTATTATCCAATTTTTTCCCGTACATTTTACTAACATATTCTTTAAAATTTTTTTCATTATTCATTGATCCGTTAAATATGAAACAAAGTTATGTTGTAATTTTTACAAAACGATGTCGCTCGGTTTCTAACACAGTATTGAAATATAAAATAGGTTAAATTACTTATTTGGTCCCTATAGTTTCATGATTTTTACTTTTTTAGTCTCTATAGTTTGAAAGTGATCTTTTTAGTCCTTATAGTTTACATTTTAATTCTCTTTTAGTCCATATAATTTTGAAAGTGGTCTTTTTAATCTCTATAGTTTCATGATTCTTACTCTTTTAGTCCCTATAATTTTTAAATTACAGGGACTAAAATAGAATTAAAATATAAATCATAAAGACTAAAAAATACTTTTAAACTAAAAGGCTAGAAGAGAATTAAAATGTAAAAATTATAAGGACTAAAAAGATAAAAATCACGAAATTATAAGGACTAAATGAGTAATTTAACCTATAAAATAAAGATGATTGTAAAGTGAAGAGGAAAAATGCAATAGTAAAATTTGTAAAATGATGAGTGAAGTGATGGAATGTATGATTAACCCAAATTAACAAAAGAGATCCTGAATAACAGTAATAGTAACAGTAAGCAAGCATTATTAACCATCATCATCATCCTTGTTCCTAGCACAAACTTTACCCAACGATTCCATTTACTGCTGCTACTACCGCCCAAAAGTTATCTTCCGCAAATTCCACCCTTTCGATTCACATTCTCTCTCTCAAACCTGCTTTCTCAAACACCCATGTGGAGAGGGTGAGGAGCAGAAGAAACCCTTCAAATGGAAAAACTCTGAAATTAGGGTTTTGGTTTCCCCCAAAGGGAGAGAAGGAAAAAAGAAAGAAGGAAGGAGGGAGGGGATGATGAAACGGCTGTTGGGTGGCCCCGGGACGATTAGCGGGTTCCTGTTGAGGTTCGGCCAATGCGCCTTCGGTGCCGCTTCGATTGCTATTATGGTCACTTCCTTTGGCTTCTCTAGCTACACTGCTTTCTGGTATTCCACTATTTTTCTCTCTCTTTTTTTTTTCTTTTTAAAAAAAGTTAAATTAAATTAAAATTGATGCTTGTGGCGTGTTTGGGGGGGGGGGTGGGGGGGGGGAGGGTTAGTGCTTCATTTCTAGATTAAGGAAAATGTTTGCGGAAATGAGTAAGTGACCTTTTGGGGGAATGTTACCTGAAAATCTCAATTTTTTGGCTTTGCTTCCAAACATGGCTTTAGTAAACTTTCACGGTTGGTTGTGGTTTTGTTACGATCTTTGATATCGCGGAAAACTGCGGACAAATATGGATGATGCGGCCACAATTGCGGAGATTTCGAAAACCTTTTAATTGTGGAAGTTTCGAAGCTTTGGCCTTTAGTACCTGGAAATCAGATAGTGATAACAATACGGTGTAACCGTAAGTGGCGTGGGTATCAAATAAAATAGAAGGGGTAAGTGAAAATGGAATTTTCAATTGAAGGATGTGGTGGGGTCCTATTGAACATGGGCGTGGAAAATTCAAGGGTGGACTTAGTGTGAGAATTTGCTTGAAAAACTTTTTTTTTTCTTAAAAAGAAAATGATTTACCCTAATTTTAAAGGGGTGATGAACTGATTCTTTCCAGTGAAAATGAGTTACACTTGTTTTAAAGATGATGTTTATTGCTTTGTTCGTTCCAAATTTTCTACCTACTGAATTGACCACGTGTGCTTGGATGGATGTTGGCAAAATTGATTTTGGTTAGAATTGATTTTGAAGTGATGTGGTTTATTTTTGGATGTTTTATTATAGAATCAAGTTATGAGGAAAATTCAGCACAAAATTTTGGATTTAGTCAAAAGCTACTCAAAGTTGCTTCAATCCATAATCGATTCTAAATACTTCTCCAATGTGAAACCAAACATGTGAAAATGATTCGAAAATCAATTATGGACCCAAAATCAATTCTCCAACACCAAACCAAACACGCACCTCATCTGTTCACACAGATCTCTTGGAGGAGGCCAAATAATTATAGGGAGAGTAAACTGACCCAGACCAGTAAATGAAATTACAAGAACATAAGGGTGAAGATGTGTTAGATTTCAGTCTAGAATGTAGATAGGTTATGATGATGAGGGCTCTTGAATTAACTGTGTTTGAGGCTTGTTATCCCTCCATTTTAACTAGGTTCTAGGTGCATGAACTTGATTCAACCAGGATGATACACAAGCCCCCAGCTCAGCGCTCTCTGGAGGGTACAAAGTCCCCTATGGCATTGAGAAACTTTCATAGACATTTTGATGTTTACTGCAATGTGGACTAATTGGTTCTTTTTTAGCAAGATGATTCTGATGTGCTTAAAAGGGATATATTCTGTGTATTATTTTTAGTTCTTAGTTTAAACAGAATATAACCCATGATGGCTTTTACTATTTCTCAAATCTTTGCTGGTGTATTTGGGTAAACAGCTTAATTAAGCATTTGTTCAATAAGCCATTATCTCATGAGAGCTTATGTCATAAATTTGACCATGAAACTTGTTGAAATGGACTATAAATAGCTTATTTTAATAAACTTTATCATGAAACTTATTGAAATTAGAATCAGCTAAATTATAGGAGTTATATGAGCCATTTTCATAAGCTCAAACAAACTCAATAAGATCTTCTAACACACCCTAATATTAATTTATTTCTTGTTTCATGGTTTAAGATAACGTTGAAAGTTTGAGTGAACCAGATCTAAACTAAGGTTATGTTTGGAATCAGCTAAAATTGGAAATGACTCGATTATAGTTATTTTGATTCAGAAATCAAATTTTATGTTTGGAAATCATTAAGAGTGAGATTTGAATTTATTAGAAAATCAAATAGCTTGGAACTCATCAATGTGGAAATCAAATTGATTTGATTACAGTTTATTATTTTACTTATAAGTGGTAGGCTAAAAAGCTAATAAGGAAAAAATAGTTTATTTATTTAAAAACAAAATCCAATCCTGCTAATTTGATAGGATTTCTACATTAAAATGAATAAAATCTATGGAATTTCACTTAACAAAATCAGTTCATATTTTTTAAAATCCATTTTTAATGTTTCCAAACACATAAGGAGGACAAGATTTTTTGAACTTCACTATATGCTGTTGTTTTTTGCAGTTTAAAAAATGTCATCTCTCATATCTTGGATCGTGGTAAGATTGTAAGAGCCTCACACTACATTATGCATGGCATTTTTGAACAATGGCATGATTTGATCGTGCTTGTAGTAAGTTAGAATTTAGAAACTAGTTTAGGCCTGTTGTATTTTTAATTCTTCTAGAATATTCTAGGTTGAGGCGTCAAAATGAGTTTGGGCTGCCCATGGACCATTCCTTTGGCTTATAGACTAGCTCATTTAACCCTGTAAATGGGGTGGGCTGGATAAAATTTTTGGAAACCTATTTAGCATGTAACCATGCCAGCAGTGAGCTTTTGAGTCCTTGAAGCCCCATTACATTTTCATCTCTAAATCAATCTCTATTATAGTATTATGACAACGTGAGGTGCTTTTTCAATTCAATTATTACAGTGTTCTTATCAAATATATCTTCACCCGTCTTGAAGATGCTCAGATTCTTATTTGCACTAGAAATTAGTTTGATTATTTTGTTTTGTTCCAAATCCTTATGGTATGGTGATGATTTTCTATATTAATATATATGCTTAGTTGATTATTTTGAAACTGAGCAATGAATGAGTGTAAAATTAGCCTTAACCCTTGAGATTCGAGAATTCTTAGGGGTCTGGTCTAATGGGAATAAGAGGAATTGATTGCTTATTCCTGCCAGAATAGTTTGGTTAATTTAGTGCGAGGACTTCTTTGTCGTGTGTAACATGCTAATGGTTTTTATTTTTTTATTTTTGTGTGTGTGTGTGTGTATGCCATGGGCATTGTTGTAACTTGTAAGTAGTGTTTAAGTCATTTGTTGTCTGCACTGGATTCTCAGATAGCATTGTTTACTACTTAATGTTATTTTCTTTTGTTTTTCTATTAAGTAGAAAGTGATTCCTTTATTATTATTATTTTTTTATTTTTTGTCTTAAATAGATTTCATATTTACTAGTAAACGTAACTCTCTGGTTCTTCCCTGCATCTTCAGCTATTTAATTGCATCAATGGGACTTCAAGTGCTCTGGAGCTTTGGACTCGCATGCCTTGATATTTATGCTTTGAGGAGAAAGAGAGACCTACAAAATCCAATTCTTGTCAGCCTGTTTGTTGTTGGTGATTGGGTAATAATCATGCCACTTTCCTTATCTTTTTCGTATTTTCGTGTGGAAAAATAATTTTAGAGGACAATAACGTGCTTAAACATAATCATCATCAGTTCATCATTTAATATTGAACATCATTTGCTCCTCTATTAACCATGTACTAATTCAGAATAGTGTTTCTCTATTTGGTTTATCTTGTTAATCTTAAAAACTTTGGTGAAGTATTGACAAGATCATTGGGCTTTGATTTCTGAATTATATGTTGTAATAATGATGGAATTGGAATCAATATTTTCCCTTTTCTTCTATGGCGCAATTGTTTTTATATTTTGATGAAAATTGAGGTGACTAGCCTGGTGAGATCATATCAGTGATTTATGAAATGCAGGTAACAGCGACTTTGTCACTTGCTGCCGCATGCTCATCAGCTGGAATCGTAGTATTATATGCAAGAGACCTGACTGTATGTGCGACTAGTAAGCGTCTCACGTGCAACAGGTACCAGGTTTCTGTAGCCATGGCTTTTCTCACCTGGGTTCTCACAGCGATGTCATCGCATGTGATGTTCTGGATCTTGGCCTCAGTCTAGCTTGACGTATTTTCTTTGCTAGACACAAGAGACCAACATAGATATCACCGTATCTTTGATAGCTCTTGTAAATTTTGATGTATCATTACCTGTCATGACATGTGGGCAAAATATTCCCTCTTGTCCCTTCTCAAAACTTTGATTGATTTTCCATTTTTCAATCTTGCCGCGCACGCCTTTCTAAGTCTAGATATAGATTCTGGTTAAATGTAAGCCTTGGACATGATCTGTAAACTTCCCTATTGTAGCCAAGATGTTCTCTTTGTGCTGGGTGCATGCGATTGTATATATTCTTGTTTTTTTCTTTTTTGTCTACAATGACGGCATTGAAAATTAAACCTAAATCTTCAGGCATTTACTAAACTCCTATCACAAGGGCGACCCTAGTGGGATTGTATATATTCTTATTTACTGCCTGTAAAACATGGAAAGCAATTGGAGTCACGCTACTATAATTTAGAATTCAGCATATATACAAATTGCCTATAGTCTTTTACTTAGATTGAGTTATTTTTAGGTTTAATTGCACTTTTTATCCTCAATTTTTTTTTTCATTTTTGGTGAATTTTACCTTCTACACAGAAATTTGGTGTATTTTACTTTTAATTTTTAAAAAATTTGTGAATTTTATCTCATTATTTATCCATTAATAAATACAAAAATTAGACGTAAAATTTATATAAAAAAAATAAAGTTAGGGATACAGTTTGCTAAAAAATAAAAAAATAAAAATTTAGTAGTTTAAAAAGTGTTATTATGTTAAGAGTGAATTGATGAAAGATAAAATTTACAAATTTTTTAAAAATTTGGGATAAAATTGTTAAATTAATTTATTGGAAGTAAAATATGTCAAAAACTGAAAAATTGAGAGGAAAAAGTATAATTAAGCCTTGTTTTGAATGCTTGAAAAGTATAGGATAAAATTTGGCATCTATGGAATATATGCTTTCAAACATTTCGTTATTGTATCGTTCTATGACAACAATGTATAATTCCAAGGTTTGCACTTCGTCTTGGACAAAATAATGTGCTGGGCTAGTAGCATCAAACACAGTCCATATGTGTAACTTTCACCCATCTCCGTTCTGCCTGTGTGGCATCGTAATATTCAATTTATCTGCATCTCACCACCTTAGTAGTTAGTAGTTATTTGACAGGTTTCACTAGATGAAGACATAAAGTACACAATCTTGCTCTTTGTCTTTGTTTCACTTAATTGTATTAAATTCCACATAATTGAACTTGTATCTTAAAATAGGGTTTCTTAACACAATGTCACACTTATTAGTTATATTTTAGGATAAATTATGTTTTAGGTCTCTCTAAAAGCACTAATGTTTGAATTTGATTTCTCTAAAAATTTTAGTTTTATTTTAGTAATTCTTACTTTTACATGTATTTTTTTTCTCATTCTAGACTCTATTTAAGTATTTTTTTTTTTATCGTTATATTAACTAAAACAGTTTAAGAATCAAAAGTCACACATTTCAAATTCAAATAGACGAAAAAATATATTTTAAAATTAGAGAAATAAAAATGATATGAAAAATTTTAGAGGGACAAATTTAAATACTAGTCATTTTAGAGGAACATGAACCATATTTAATCCTTATTTTTACTTTTTTTTTTGCTATAACTTATTTTTACTATTTGTTTCTCTCACATTAGGTTGCCATATATAAATGTCACCTAAAAGGTATATATTCACTTTCGCTTTAATGAACGTGGACCCTAATTAGAAGTTGCATTAAGTACAAAGACCATGATAGCTTCTAACACTAATAAGACATTACCTCATTCCTCGACATTATGGTTCAATATTATGCTTTCTTCCAAATTCTTTTTTATTTTTTTTGTGCGCTCCATTAGCCTTGCGTTGATCACATTTTGTTCCTATATGATTCCACTTGTGTGCTTTAAAATCATTCCTCAATCCTCATTGGTCATAGCACTGTTCCATGATAACAAAATAACGTATTATTATTACCTTGCATCCAGGGAAAAAAAATATTATTCTCAAGTTTACACTTCTTCAAGGACTAAATAAATATTATTAATCCCCGTCCCCAATATTATACAATTTATTATGTGACTTGCTCTCCATCTCTCTCTCTTTTATTATATTATATTGTGAAAAATTCAAGTTTTACATTTGTTAAAAATAAAACCAAGTTAGAGGATATAAGTGAAGAGTAATCCTCACCCATTGAGCTAGCTTTTGAAATTGAGTTAGACCTAAACTCATATTTTAAAATTCTAAAATGATATCATAGTATATTCAAAATTAATCAAAAGGGTCACCCACCATTAATATCTATGCAACAAGCCCAAGAACTTAAATCTTCATGTATTTACCTCAACTTCTTACCAATAATCCAATCTTAACAATTTGTATTTTGGTTCACATGTTCAACACCAATTCATTATTTTAGAACCAAACATGCTATTAATAGTTAGATTTTTTAATTTCTTATTCTATGTCAAGTTAAATGTTTAAGATTTTTTCGCGGAAGAAATAGATCACTTATTATATTACTAGGAAATATAAAGTTTATATTATAAGATATGATCCATGATTAAGGTATGTTTGACAAACTTTTTTTAAACTTAAAGTAACTTTTTTAAGTTAAAGTTAAAGACAAGAACTTTAAAAAATAAGTAGAAGTTATTTACTAAATTTCATTTTCTTTTAGCTTAAAAGTTTCTTTTAAGCTATTGTCAGATAATTCTTTTTAAAAAAAATTAACCCAACATATCATTTTTAGAAAAAAAACCAAAAAATAAATAAATTAGGCGAAAAACTACCTTAATATAAGATAAATTTTTCATGGAATCATTTTAGGTAAAAACTTTCTATAAATTTATTAGATTAAAACATGTTTTAGTCTCAATAAAACTTATCATGCTTAATTTATATTTGCATAAAAATAAGTGAAATGCTTAATTTATATTTGCATAAAAATAAGTGAAATTGATCCTTGGGATGATTAGAGCATCTCTTTGATGGGCTAATGGAATCCAATGTTAGCACTAACACATTCTTCTTCAATTTCTCAATAGTTGCGTGGTTTTACTCCACACCATGCATACTTTCTTTTTTCCTTTTCCTTTTTTTTTTCTATACAATCTACAACATGCATACTTGACTCGTCATCCATCAGCTTATCACATCACTCGGGAAGTAATAATTGCAATTAGGTTCTACCCGTAGAAGACAACAAGAGAATAAAATCATAACACACAAGTAGTAGAGATGGATTTTAACTACTCGTGATACTAAGTGCTATTCCTTTCCAATTGCGACATTTCTAAAACATTCTTCTAGGGTTTTTAGAACTCCCCAAGAAGGGATGCTTCACCGACCACCACAACCACACAAGAGCTTTTCTAACCTACTATTCCATGTAGAGATTCATGAAATGAAACAATCAATCGATCCAAACATGTAGAGCTTTTCTAACCTAATATTGATGTCATATTCAATTACTGATTGAAAAGGATGTAATTGGTTAAGGTTTGATGGTCATCAAGATAATGAATGTTTGAAGATAAAAGATTAGTTTTGAAGATAAATTGATAAAAGCATGCTCCTAGAAAAAAAGGTAAATGAAGAATCATAAAAAATATATAATTTAGCATATAAAGATAGTCAATGATTTTTGGACAAAGAGTGCGAAGATACAGATGTCCACATCTTAGATAATTAATTCAAATAAGTTGTATACTTGTACAAATCTTATAATCTGTTATTAACGGTTTTTTATTTGTAATTAATTGGAACTAAAACAAAATTCACTAATTTATTAAAAAATAAACATAAAATTTACTAATTTATTAGGGATCAAAATAAAATATCAAGGAAAAAAAATATTATTCTATAAGGGAGTCAATGTAAAATGAATTTGTTAAATAAAAAATACAAAAATTAAGTATTTATTAGAGATCAAAAAATATATTTAAGCCTTAATCAAATTTAACCATATTTATAAGGATTAAAAACATACGAATAATTTTTCATAAAAAATAACTTAAGTAGTTTATTATAAAAATTACACTGTTCCCACACATGACATAATCGCATAATCAAAAAAACAATCATAGAGCTGACAAAGAAATATATGTATGTTTTGTTCAAGATTATATAGATAATATAGTGTTAATTAGTTAATTACGTGAAGAAGAATTTTGAATTTTGATCTAGCATTCGTAACGGAAGATAAAGATTATTGGACTAAACAGTTTCAAATGACCCAGGAGGCTAAAATCACCGGGATTTTATTCTCCCCAGGCAAAAATTTCAGGGGAAATTGGGTTTACACGTTGAAATTTCAATCCAGGCTTTTTTTTTCCAAGGAGCCGGCTGGGGAAGACAATTTCTTTTGGTCCCCCCCTTCTTCCCCCAACCCTGATATTTTTAAATAGTGGAAACTTTTTTTTTTGGGAAATTTTGTTAGAGGATAAGGCCCCAAAGGTTTGCCAAAATAGTTTCAACATTTTCCTCAAATAATATATTTTCTTTTTCCCTTTTAGGAGGTACCCAAAAATTTGGTTTTTTTTTTTTTTTTTTTTTTTTTTTTGGGGAACAATTTTCATGAAATCATACTTCAAAGGGCAATAAAATTTGGGAAAAATCCTTTTTAGAAAAGGGGGAAAAAAAAAATCAATACTCAAAATAAAAGGAACAAACAATTCCAATTTAATTTTTTTAAAAATTCCCAGTTTCCAGGACCCCCCCATTGGGCCAAAAAACACCCCCATTCCCTTGACATCCCCCCCCCCCCCCCCCCCCCCATCATGACAAATATTTACAATTGCAAAATACAACCATGCAAGCATAGGACTCCTTTGGTTATCCACATGCTTGCAAGTTCAAACATGGTCCCAAACTTTAACCATTTGAAAAGACAAACTTGAACACTTAACAACACAAGCAGTAATCACATTCTTGTACCAGAACATGTTGGTCTAGAAGTTCATGTTGGAACTCTAGGTGAATTCATGCCACGGTGTGGCGGTTGAACACTGGAAGAAACTATGATTTGGGTTGAAGAAGAAGTACAAAGTTTGGAAGATGGTGAAGAAGCAGAAAAACCATAGTCTGACCCAAACGGAGAAGAAGCAGAGGTTTGAAACCGACCTGAGTCGCCGGGAAGTTTCATGTATGAGTAAGAAGGTGTCTCACAAAGCCATGAACCAATAGGCCCTTGTTTCTCATTCTTGTATTGCATTACAGCTTTGTACACAAATGGAATTAGACCCTCCATTTTAATGTGTGATGATGAGGAAAAAACAGAGGAAAACAGAGCAAAAACAGAGAAAGTGAGATTTTGGGGGAGTTGGTTTGTGAATTGGATTGAAGGTGAGAGGAGAATAGAGAGGTTCTTGGGGTTTAAAGGTGTGGGTATCTATGATGACGTGGAGTAATAGCATGATTTGGAGTCTAACTCTTCACGCTAAGCCAGGAAGATTTCAACTCAAACCCACAAGGATATCTTGAAAGCTATGTGCTAAAAACCAAAAATGTTATTGAAATCATTTTGTGTTGATCCCACTTTTTTTATTACTTTTTTAGTGGTTTGGTTTGATGTGATGGGGTTTGAGCTTTTAGAACAAGATTGGTTGGTTTGGATTTCATATCAAATTAGGGACTGATGAATGACTAATGAATTTTTTTTAGTAACTATGAACCGCTAAAAACAGTAATAAATCTTCGTTAGAGATATTTTTTTCCTTACAAGATTCATTTTAAACCCAAAGACCCATTGTACTAATTGTTGTTATGACCACCCATTCCAATTTTCATTATACTTGTTTTTTTGTTTTTTTTTCTCTCTCATTTTAATGCTATCTTAGTCACTATTGTTGGTTCAGATGTTGGTTTAAAGTATGGTATGCGATAAACTATTGTTTTGTTCATTCTATAGGGCCAATTGTATCCGTGTACGAGTTTTGGGTATAAGATTTTATGAATCATATTCATGTCTTGCACATTGCCGACGCCAAAATAATGGCGCAATGCATAAAGATCCGATTTGTGTGTATGATAATTATTATAGATTTATAGTGATGTTATTCTCGCAACTAACGCTTAAAATCAAAAGGTTTCTGATGCTTTGATTGAATCCAACAAATACCCATTAAAGTTCTATATTTTTATTCAATGAGTGCCACCAACACGTGCTTTCTACTTCTCATCAATTTTACCACTAACAAGTAGAGAAGTACATGCAGCTTAATTGAGATTGAAAAAACATTATATGGAGTGCTGAGATTTGTGACCTGTGTGTGTTTTTCTAAGAATCTTAAAAAATAAAAAAAATATTGGATTATAAAACACTTCTATCCAATAAATTGTTGGTTTAATTGAAATTTGGTTCAATTATTTAAAATAAAATTTTAAGTTTGAATCTATCAACAAATAAAATGAATGAATATTTTATATCAATGTCATGATAATAAAAAAAATTATTTATCAAATTTCTCATTTATTTAAGCTTTATCAATGTGATTAAAGTATCTTTTTATAAAGAGTAAATAATAAATGTAGTGACAATATAAACAAAAATACATTATCATCTGATAATTTTTTAATTGATTGATTGTATAATTTTTTTTTTATCTTAACTATATATAGAAATTAAAATATTTTATTCCCTAAAAAAGAAATTAAACTATTTATAATTACTCTTTAAATGGGTATTTAAATTATGAATAGATCTCGGGGTCATGGAGATCTCGTCTCATTATTTTACAACAGTTTCTTCACCGGGTCCTTACGCTCTTTTCTATATTCAAGGGGATGCATGTCAAAGTTTATGAATACCCTATTTGATGAGAAAAGTATGTAGGGTCAAGATTAAAATTTTCTTCCGAACTTTACTATATATTATTTATCTTTAAAGTTTTTGTTCATTAGTGTAAAAGTTAATATACACAATGTAATAGCTAACGTTATTTTCGACTTTGAAAGTACACCTAAAAAAAACCAACTCCTCAGTATAACTAAAATATTGAAAAATTTATCCTAGCTACCTGCTAAAAATGATATCATCCCTAATATAGAGAATTATATTAGACAAAAAATCTGTTAAAATCAAGGTGATACAAGTTATTAATTTACAAACTAAATTGTATATTAACTCTTTGCCTTTATATATTATTACTATTTGGGTGTGTGATACACTTTAGACTATCATAAGTATATCATGGTAGGCATTACTATAATGAAGGTCAAAATATAATTAAATAACAAATATAAAATCACATATTTTATTAAAATATAATTTGGTTCGTATAACTTTTTATTTTAAAGATTTTATCGACTATTATTTTTTATATATTATTTGCACTAAAAAACAAATTCAAAAGATTCACGAATAAAAAAAAATGTTATAAAATTTAGAGACTAAAAAAGATAATTTATCCTTAAGATTATTACATGTATGTAGATATCACACATTCAATCAATTTATATATATCTAACCGAGTAGAAAATTAGAATAGTTGACATGGAAAATGTTTGATTTTTCTCTTTTCCTTATAAAATCAATGATTTTTTTTTTAATTTTCATTTTTTTATATGTGTAGACAATCTCAATCAAGTCAGTAATTAAGAGATTACTACGAATAATAAAACTCTTTTAATATTTGATATAACTATATACAACAACTCGAATTTGATCTTTGTGAAAAAACAATTCCTCGAATTTGATACTATTAATTAAGATAAGATAACCTTATGTTAATGTATGCTTGCACTCAGTTGTATGACCTGTAATAAACTATATTTTTGGCTTGTTAATATTTTTAAAATTAGAGTTTACTATCTTTTTAGTGCTTAAATTTTTTAATATTTTATCAACTTTTAGTCTTTTAACTTTTTTTATCTTGATTTTTAATTTTTTTAATTTTTTTTTTCATCTTTATGTTTAGTCCCTTAAAAGAATTAAAAGTAAGGATAAAGAAAAAAATTTTAAAGAACTAAAAGTAAGGATGAAAAAAAATTAAAAAACTAAAAAACAAATTCAAAAGATTCACGAATAAAAAAAAAATGTTATAAAATTTAGAGACTAAAAAAGATAATTTATCCTTAAGATTATTACATGTATGTAGATATCACACATTCAATCAATTTATATATATCTAACCGAGTAGAAAATTAGAATAGTTTCTTATGCAGTTTGTTTTTATCTAGAGAAACAGAATATTTTACTATAAGGAGGCTTGACAAATCTTTTTTATTTTTAAAAAAAAAATTGTATATACCTTGCTTGCTTCATCCAAACACCAACTCCACCGTCTAAATCATAAAATAAAATAAGGGTTGCATCATGAGGAGAACCGTAGACTTTAAAATGGGATTAATGAGACAATTAATGTCATTTTCTTCCCGCAATAAATTTTTAGTTTCAAACTGATCATCAATTCCCTTTAAGATAAGATAATTAATCAAATGCCACAAACTGCGTGCATCTTAGTTTTGTGGGATGAGTTAGGTGAAGATGGGAGAATAGGGCTTCGTGGTGTAAAAGTCTAGTCTAAGTTATGTAAATTTGGCTATCGAACTTACCTTGGAAAACAACAAAGTAAACAACGTGCAGGCAACATCAACTTTTGCACTGTATCAATCCATCGCCTATTTGTATACATCAAAGTTCATGCACCGCACAACCTTTTTCCATTTCAGTCAGTTTCCTCACCAACAAAGAATAGGATGTTGATTATATCCACGATATTTTCCTTCCAATATAATCTCAACCCTTGTTTTTAAATAATTCATAAATATTGAGTTTAAAAAAGAAAAAAAGTAGCGATTATTTTAAATTAATTTCGATATAGAGTTAGTGTAAAACCTTTTCGTGTATTATCGAGTTTAACTAAATCTGTATTGTATTGTATGATTTCATTTGTAATGGCTTTCGGGCGCACCTTTCAGGATCTAGTTTTTTTTAGTGATTTTTAGCTTTATCTCTTTCCATGTTTTTAACAAGAAAAAAATAATATATGATAGGAGGATCACGTATAAAATATGACTGGACTTCAAAACAAAAAAATATTCTGAAAAAAATAGTTAATTACATAGACATCTCTTGAGATTTCAAGTTATTACACTTGATACTCCTCCGCTCTTCACCATTATTTTAACCCCTTGCTGTCAACCGCATCTTGTTCCGTTAGTTTATTTTATATATATTTTTAAAAAAATCAAATTAAAAAATGTTATTCCATAAACACCTTTTCATTTAACAAGTACAATTTAGGGTTGAAAAACATTTCTTACGTTTTAGAGATGGGGATGGAGATGACACTAGCAAGAGGGCTGTTGAGTAAGGGGTTGGAAACGTTATGGTGTGGCTAAGCTAGATTTTAGGCCGACTTTGTAGGTGAAGACACATTGTGGTGACGACTGAGGCCAAGGTGGGTGACATGGAGGTGGTGGTAGCCCTTCTTCTAGTCAACTTAAGGTCCATGGTTTTCTGAGCGTCGCATAGTTCTCAAGGGAAGCATGAGTGATGAATGATTGGAAGAGGCTAATGGCGACAAAGAAGAGTGAATCCAACCTTGACCCATGGGCTCAAAAAATCTACCCTAAGATTAATGAGAACCCTAGGACCTTCTTTAGTAGTTCTAACCCAATCCTCTTTGAGTCTTCTATCCAATACCCTTGGGGGGTAGGATTGCATCATCCCCTCCACCTTGGAAAGGATTTGACCTCAAATCCCGAGGTTCTTCATACTCTGGGCTCCTTCCCTCGACACCTATAAAAATAATAAAAACATATGTATTAGTGGTGTTGGGTATGTTAGAGTAGGGTAAGGTCTGAAAACCCGTTTTATGGAGATCTTCCCATGAGGGAACATGGTTCCTCACCAACTCAATGAGTGGCGCTACAAGTATAGAAAAATATGGGACAAACCTTTTGTAAAAGTTTGTTAAGTCATGGCAGCCCCAGATTTCCCTTATACTTGATGGAGTAGGCCATTCAGGAATGACCTTTATTCTCTTAGGGTCCGTGGGAACCCCTTGATCACTATTTAAAAAATTAAGGATAGTAATGCAATAAAGCATACCTTTTTCTGTATTTTCATGTTGATTATTCCTACAAAAAAATACGACAAACCTAAGGTGTCACATATGAGCACCTAAGTTTGTATGAAAACCAAAAATAAGAACAGACCTACCTAATGAATCCCTATGTACATGAATCATGAAAATGTTGGGTGCATGACTACGAAAGAGGGTTTCAACACTCAACACATTCATCATATCACTTATTTTAGGGATTTGGTGCCTAATAATACCTATTTTGGGCACCAACAAAGTACAAGGATTTAAGCTCTTACGAACCAAACCCTCATCCAACAACTCCTTTACTTGAGGAATAACCTTAAGCCCAAGAGGTGTGACAGTGCTAACAAGTGTCTTTTTACAAAGGAGAAGATGTGGAGGTTTTCCAAGAGGGGAAGTTTCTTTAATATTTGTCTTTATTTCAAAATGACTTTCCTTCTTAGCTAACCTCATGGAGGAGACACTTACCTCCTTACACTCCTCCTTAACCATTAAAGGTTGTCCTTCTTCTTGGGGGTAGATTTCTTCACTAGATTCTTCCCCTTTTACTTCTTCACTTTCACTAGAGGAAGGCGAAGTAGTACCCTCATCTTGGCTACTATAAATGTCTTGGCTCCTCATAATCATGGTTTTCTTAGTGGGGCATTGAGAAGTAATGTGCCCTCTTCCAAGACATTTAAAGCACTTTATGGAGCTAGTTTTCTCTTGCATACTAGCCTTAAGGGGTTGATTTTCTATTGTCTTCCCCTTATCATCTTTGGGCTTAGAAGGTGTCACCCCTAAGATGCCTTGACCTTGGTCTTTCTTTATATAAGAGTAAGAGCCATAAGATTTTGAAGTAGACTTCCTTTTAAGTTGTTGCTCCACCCTTATTTCCCAATCTAAGTTAGCCTATACATTGTCCTTCTCATGGAAGTATGGGAGGTTAATGTTAGCGTCTTGAGACTTTCTTTCCTTTTCTCTCCTATGGGAGTGAGGTCTAAGATGTGACCTATGCCTTCCTTCATAATAGTCACGAAGTTCTTCACTTAGACTCTTGCAAGAGTTATGACTACTATAGGAGACATGTTTTTCTCTTTTCATTTCTTTCATTATTTTTCTTTTTTCTTCCTCTCTTATTTTCTTTCTTTCACCTTGACTTATTTCTTCAACTCTTTTTTTTCCTTTATCTTTTCTCTCTTGTTTTTCTTTCCATAACTTGAGGGAACTCAACTCATCTAAGATTCTAGATAAAGGGTCTTTATGACTAGTACCCTTGCCATTAACACTAGATGAATGGTGACTCATGTTGGTTCCTAAGTTGTGGTTCTTTCTTGTTGGAGGTTTGAAAACAAAAGGTAAAAGAAACTATGGTTGAAACTAGCCAAAATAAACACTAAAAGAGGTGTGAAAGATAAGGTAAAAAGCTAATTGGTAAAAGGAAAGCTATCTAGGTGTTTTGACAATGGAAGGTAAAGGAAATAAGCTATGAAAGTAAACAAGAAATGTAAACTAGGCGAATCCTAAGAGTGTTTGGATGACCACATTCAAGGTTCCCAACAAAACACTCACTATCCTAAGGAAAAATTGCCTAAAATTATTACACACAAATGAAAGTTTGGTAACCTATTGGAGGCTCCCAACACACTTCCAATGAAAGGCCTTTTTGTTACAAAACTTGAAAGCAATGAAGGTAAGTAAATTGAAAATTACAAAATTACAAAATGTCCTCAATTTTGGTGGTTGTTCTCTCTTTGTGATTCACTCAATTTGGAGTACTTCTTAGTCCAATAGCTCTTAAGGTGGTTGGCCCCTTGCTTCTTGACTCAAATTCTTCAAGGGATGACACCAATCCTCCTTTCCAATTCCCTATATGGCAACTCACAAACAAGGAAACAAAGAGACAAGCAATAACCAAAGACAAAAAAAAAATGAAATGAAACCTAAACCAATGGAGTTTTAACAAGACAATTTTCAAGGATTATTCAACAATTAAAGCAATGAAAAGGACATAGAAGCAAGCTAGGACTAAAAGAGAAACTTAGAATGACTCTAGAGTAGAGTAAAAAAAAACTAAAAAAAAAAGACTCAACAAACCTCTAGCTTTGGAACTTGTCTTCACACTAATTTTCAATTGAAATTTCCAATTATAGAATAAATTTTGAGCCAAAACAACAAGCACACTTCCCTTTCATCTTTTTTTTTTCTGGATACTGATTTTCCTGCCAACTTGTGTGATTTTTCGTATTTTTTCCTTTTATCCAAATCACTTGTTTCTTTTTTTCTAACTTTTTACAGATGTCTAGAAAATTCAGTAAAACTTTCAGCTCAAAATTCGAAGTAACCAATTCTCAGTAATTTTACAAGTTTGTATGTCCAAGCTGCCAGCACCAGCGATTTTGTTTTTTAAGCATGGTATATTGATTGCCTTGGGCTTACTTTCAACCTTCCTATGTATGTTGAACTCACTAGGATTGTTTACCACAATTTTAGGAGTTCAATATTCACTTAGGATCAACATTTCAGCCAGCAATTCAATCACCAAAACTCAAATTCACAATAGACACAATCATAAGGAAACCTAAAAGTTCAAGAAAAGGTTCACAATCAAAGACTCTCTAAGAATTTTGCATGAACATGTTAAGGACTAATTAACATGAAAGATTTGACTCAAATCAAATAATAGGCTAAAAGAATTTCATACACTCATGAACAAATGAGTTAGACAAAGAAACAAGAAAATAAAATTCAGCACAACATAAGAAATCTTATGTGACAAGTTTCATGACTAGACATGACTTCTATGACAAAACTACAATAGGTGAACAAGTCACTCTAGATTTTTGAGGTTTTCTTCTACTTTAATATTTTTGTAAGAATTTTATGATTTAGGTTTCAGCCACAAAAAATAACAAGACAAAACTCAAAGGAACCTAAACTCAACACAATTCATGGTTCAAGAACAAGAACAAGAAATTTGAACCATAGAAAATCAAATCTAGCTTCTATAGCAAGTTTAATCGGTGGAAACTCTAAAGAATCATGTTAAAAAGATTTAGCACAAGACATGTGTGGAGATACATGGAGAAAAAATGAAGAAACAACAATGGAAGAGAAGGTAAAGCAAAAAATTAATGGAGGTTTAAGGAGCATTTACTTGAAGCTCTTGTGGTCTGATTACCACTTGATGGAAGCTTGCTTGTGGGGCTTCTTGGGAGGCTGGATCTTTGAGCTTCAATGAGGTCCTTTAATGGTGATTTTCCACCATGGAGATGCAGCGGAAGACAAAGGAGAAGAGGTAAGAGGCGGCGCCATCCACTAGGGAATAAGCCATGGAAGAAGGAGCTTCACCACCAAGATGAGCCTTGGATAAGAAGCTTGGAGAGGATGCTTCAATGGAGGAAAAGAAAGAGGGAGAGAAAGAGAGAGGGGGGAGCACGAAATTGAAGGAAGAAAAAAGGGAGAGAAGTTGAACTTTGAGTTGTGTCTCACAAGACTCTCATTCATCAAAGTTACAACAAGTGTTACACATGCTTCTATTTATAGACTAGGTAGCTTCCTTGAGAAGCTTTTTTGAGAAAACTTCCTTGAGAAGCTTCTTTGAGAAAAATTCCTTGAGAAGATAGAACTTAGCTACACACAACCTTCTAATAACTAAGCTCACCTCCTTGAGAAGATTCCTAAAGAAGCTAGAGCTTAGCTACACACACCCCCTATAATAGCTAAGCTCACCCCCATGCCAAAATACATGAAAATATAAAAAAGTCCCTATTACAAAGACTACTCAAAATGCCCTAAAATACAAGGCTAAAACCCTATACTACTAGAATGGCCAAAATACAAGGCCCAAAAGAAGGAAAAACCAATTCTAACATTTACAAAGAAGAGTGAATCCAACCTTGACCCATGGGCTAAAAAATCTACCCAAAGGTTAATGAGAACCCTAGGGCCTTCTTTAGTAGCTCTAGCCCAATCCTCTTTGAGTCTTCTATCCAATACCCTTGGGGGGTAGGATTGCATCATCTTGTACTGTAGAATTTCCTAGTTTTAGTTGTTCTGAATTCATTTGATAATCGTTATCAAAACTGACCCCATTGTTAGGGATCTGATTCATTGTGTACCAACCTTGATTCACTTATAACTGACATTAGTATAGCAATATGGGTTTGCATCTATCTATTGGAAAAAGAAAAAAAATACACATTTGTGCATGCTTTGCATTCTATAGTAGGTTCTGCATTTTGTGCATTCTACATTTTGTGCTTTCTGCATTATCATTCTTCACACACTAATTGTTTGACATATTGTAGTGGTCTAGTTATATAAAATAAGTGTTAGCAGTAGAACATAGTAGCAGTAAAATAGAGTAGTAGACTAAGGAAGAGTAGTAGTGTAGTGACATTGTGTAGTTTATTGTGTGTCACAGAAGTGAACTGCCTTGTGGAGTTTGGCTTCGCAACTTGGTGTCCAAAGTTTTATTCCCTATTCTAGGTCAAAATTGGCAAATTTAGTCTCTAAATATGAGTTTTAGCGATATGGGCAATTTGATCATTTTACACGCTACTATTTCAGAATGGGCTGAAACTTTGCTAGAATGTAGAAAAAATTCATACATCAAGATGAGCATTGGGTGGTCATTTTTGCCAAATTCATTGATCTGGACCACTTTTGGAATTTTTTTTTCTATTTTCATGATTTTTAAAAATCACCAAAAATCAAAAATGATTTTTAGACATTTACTGTGGTGTTTTGGAATTTTTTTTGGCTAGTTTTCCATTTTTTGTAGCATTTAAGCATATATTGTGAATAGTGTTCTAGTAGGGTAGTTGTCTGTTATTTTTGTCTATGTTGTCACTAATGAGCTTATTTGTGCATGACTAGGTCCAAATCAGGTGACTTGCATCCATATGATCCTGAGATAGATAAGACATTTCATAGGTTAAGTAGAAGTAATAGGAGTAGAAGTGTAGTTATGCATGATAATGTAGTTTTGGATAGTAGTGTAATGCATATTGAATTCATTGCTGACTCTAATTCTGATTTTTTTCTGAGCCAGCTCTTATTGCTTCTAATTATGAAAAAATTGTGTTGATATAATGGCTGATAACAATTGAACTCAAGGAATTGGCTACACCATATGTTGTGTATCAACCTTTTGTATTCAATATCCTGAGACCGAGGTTAGTTATGAGCTAAAGTCTAGACTAATCTATTTGCTGCCAAAGTTTCATGGTCTTGCAGGTGAAGATCCATACAAGCATCTGAAGGAGTTTCATGTTGTGTGTTCCACCATGTGACCACATGAAATTGATGAAGATTATGTGAAGATGAAAGCATTTCCATTCTCACTGGATGGTGTGGCTAAGGACTGGTTGTACCTTCAACCAGATACTATAAACACTTGAACAAATATGAAGAGAAGATTCTTGGAGAAATTCTTCCCTTCATCTAGAACAACATCCATCTAGAAAAAAATTTATGGCATAAGGCAGCAACCTGGAGAGACATTATATGAGAATTGGGAGTGATTCAACAAGTTGTGTGCTACCTGTCCTCACCATCAAATCAATGAGCAATTGTTGATCCAATATTTTTATGAAGAGCTGATGTTAATGGACAGAAGTATGATTGATGCAGCCAATGGAGGGGCTTTAATGGACAAAACTCTTGTTGCTGCAAACAATTGATTCCCATCATGGCAGCAAATTACTAGCAATTTGACACTAGAGTTGCTGCACCATCCATAGCTGCTGCAAGTGAAGTTTCTATTTCTATGGTTGTTGATAATCAGAGGCTAGAGAATAAACTTACAGAGTTGACATCCCTTGTGAGGTTGCTAGCCATTGGTCAACAGTAGAATGTGATGGCAGCCAATCAACCAAGGTTATGTGGTATATGTTGTGCTTTTGATCATTGAATAGATGTCTGTTCCACACCAAGAAACAAAATAAGTTGTTGATGTTTCTGCCATGCAACCTGGACAACCATTTAGACCTAGCAACATCAATACAATCCTTATTCCAACACCTATAATCCTGGTTGATGAGATCATCCCAACTTGAGGTATGGTCCTGGTCCATAGCAGCAGCAGACACAACAACAACAACCATTCATATAGCAACAATTTCAACCTTCCACCAACAAATACCAAGCTCCTCCTTTCAAACAACAACAACAATGGAGAAGCTAATGAAAACAAGAGAAGGGTATGAAAACATCTTTGGTCCAAAACAAGGTCATCCAATTTTTACAAAAGGAAATAAGTTAAGCAACATAATAACATAAAGTAACATGTTTAGAATATTATGCAAATAATAAAAAAATCCACATCCCAATGTCACATCCTATCAGAACATTGTGTTCCAGTGTCCTCTAGCAAGAGATAGCCATCCACCTAACCATTTGCTCTCACGAACACAAAGTTCAAGATCATCACGGGATCCAAACACAAATAGCACACAGTGAGTAAATAATCATATTCCTAACTAATAGAGAGAAATAGAACAACATAGATATACATATCATATAAATGAAATACAACTTACTTAAACACAACTCACATCATTCCACCACTTATCGCATGACGTCACATCTCAATAATTCATGTCTCACACATTTTCACGTACTCAAGGATCAAAGCACAACATTACTCAACCAATCAATATCGATCAATACACAAGCATTATGCCACAAATATACTATGACTCAATCCTATATGCAATGTGGTATCATGTAAGTGAAAAACCTTGTCGGGTGCCTAGGAGTACATGATAAGACATACCACACACTGGTAAGTCAGGTCATTCTCACTAGGTAAAATCATAGGGAGACCAGTCAAGGTCATACTATTTTGTGAGAATGCTCCAACCATGTGGGATCGGCACATGCTTAAAGGAGCACTCAAACCAGATGTATTTACCCCCAAGGCCTAGATTCCAAAGAGTTCGTCAGGACCCCTCCCTCCTGATTTAGGTTCAACCTAAAGAATATTTTAGCATGCAAACTCTATCTATGAACACAAAACACACGACTCTTTAATTGTTCTCAAAATAATTTTATCTCATCGTGCCTCAAAATGATTAAACTCGTCGGGTTCCCGCAGTGGCTCCCATCATAATACTCATCACGCATTAACTCGTCACCCTTAAAGGGTCTTACAGTTGTGTGATTTAATGGTTCATAGCTCACAACTCAATGCACACAACATCTCAATACATATGTATCTCACAATTCATCACATATTCAATTTGTCACTTACTCACAATTTCATGATATCAATATAACAATTTATCATGTTAATCTGATAACTCTTGTCCAAAATACAAACAATTTATACAAAAATGCTTCTCATGACATAGGGAGTAAAACCCCTCAAATAATTTCACATAATCATATCAAAATCATGTTGGATCGAGTGGCCTCAGAATAATTAAGAAGGGGGGGTTGAATTAATTATTCCTAAACCTTTACTAATTAAAAAATTACTCTTCTAAGGTTTTTACTAAATTGTTAAGAGAATGAGGAGTAGAAGAGAAACTTAACAGAAAGTAAAAGCGGAAATTAAATGCACAACAGAAAGTAAGAGAGTAGGGAAGAAGGAAACAAACACACAAGAGTTTTTATACTGGTTCGGCAACAACCCGTGCTTACCTCCAGTCCCCAAGCGACCTGCGGTCCTTGGGATTTCTTTCAACCTTGTAAAAATCCTTTTACATGCAAAGATCCACACGGGATGTACCCTCCCTTGTTCTCTTTGAACCTAGTGAATGTACCCTTCACTAGAACTGATCCACAAGAGATGTACCCTCTCTTGTTCTCAGTCAAACCCAAGTAGATGTACTCTCTACTTGTGCCACAAAGGATGTACCCTCCAATGTGTTAAGACAAAGATCTCAGGCAGTTAAACCTTTGATACTTTGTGAATGGGGATACAAAAGAATTCTCAGGCGGTTAAACCTTTGAACGCTTTTGTATTAGGGAATGGGAAGAATCAAAAGAATTCTCAGACTGTGTCGTTTTGAATTCTTTGACAAGGGAGAAGGGAGACACAAAAGAATTCAGGCGGTTAGTCCTTCCTTCTTTTGGAAAAGAGAGAAGAGAGACACAAAAAGAATTCAGGCGGTTAGTCCTTGGCGAATTCTTTTTGGCAAAGGGAGAAGAGAATGAAAAGATGAATAGCACAAGTTTTCAAGTTTTGGAAAACCAGAAAACTTCAGAAAGCTTTTGGTACAAAGAAGAAGAAGAAGAAGTTCAAAGAGATTCAAGGCTTGTAAAGGATTGTTTGAATGAATTGAAAAGTGTTCAAGATTGGAATGATTGATTGATAGAATGAATTGAATTGAAAATGCAAAACAAAGCCTTGCTTTTATAGACTCTTCATGTCTGGTCAAGAAGGCCATTCAGAAGAGTTATAACTTTTAGAAAAACTTAAAACCCATTTGAAAAAGTCAAAACCTTTTTGAAGAGTTACATCTTTAGATTTTTCAGAAACAAACATTGGTAATCGATTACCAAATATGTGTAATCAATTACACAAAGCTTTTGAGTGAAACAATGTGACTCTTCACTTTTAAATTTGAATTTCAATGTTCAAGGACACTGGTAATCGATTACCAAAACATTGTAATCGATTACAAACTTTTGAAAATATTTGAAACGTTGTAAATTCAGTTTGAAAACATTTTCAAACTCATTTTGCTACTGGTAATCGATTACAACAATATGGTAATCGATTACTAGAGAGTAAAAACTCTTTGGTAAAGGTTTTGTCAAAAACTCATGTGCTATTCAAAGTTTTGAAAAAACTTTTTAATACTTATCTTGATTGAGTCCTTTCTTTATTCTTGAATCTTGAGTCTTGAATCTTGATCTTGATTCTTGAGATCTTGAATCTTGAATCTTGACTCTTGTTTGTAGGCTTTCTTCTTGAGTCTTGAATTCTTCTTGATTCTTGAACTCTTGACTTGTTCTTGATTCACTTGAGTTGTTCTTTGATCTTTTGATCTTTTTGTTCATCACCTTTGTCATCATCTTTTGTTGTCATCATTGTTATCATCAAAACACCTTTGAATCATTGTTTATTCATCATGAAGCTTTGCTTCCACAAATCATAGGCCAAAAACACAAAAACACCAATAACATTTAATTTTATCAACCAATTCAGATCAACACATCAATTGGTCCATCAAATATAACAATATCATAATTATAATCATAAAGGAAGAATTATAATTCAATAAAAATTCCAAAATAAACCCTAATTTAATCCTCTAAAAATCCATACACATGTTCATTCTAACCACAATTGCGATAAAATCATCCCTTATCTTTAAGCGGGCTCACGTGTGTAGTTCGGTAGTGATAGTGGCTGTCATACCCTAATTTCGTCCGGGGATTATTATTTGATGATATGCAACCTTTGATTGGCTGCTTCGAGATACTTGGCACCCTTGGTTGCACAATATGTGAAGTCCCGAGACGTGCCGGAAATCAAAAGGAAGCAAGCTTACACGATCCGTGAAATTCCGTAATGTGACGGAAATCAAAAGGAGGTGTTTTTGTGCAATCCGTGAGTTTCCGTAACTTCTTCGAAAGCTAAAAAAGAGTAAGTACATAATCCGTAAGGATTCATAACCTTGCGGAAGGAAAATAAGTATCGTTACAAAATTTGTAAAGTTTCGTAACGTTACGGAAAAAGAATTACCAAAAAAGGTAAAGGGGGGTGCATTTAGTAAAAAGGGGGGGGGTACAAATAGCAATCAGGCCCACTTGGGCCTTCCAGTTTCTTCCTCCAGAAGGCGGTTGCTTCTGGAGGAAGCAACCTTGCTCGCATGGGCGAGCTGAGCTCGCCTGGGCGAGCTGGGTGGCAAGCTCCTCCCCTATTTTGCTATAAATAGGGGGAGGAGTGAAGAAGAAAAGAGTTCAGCCTTCTTGGCACTTCTTATTCTCTCGAAATTGTGGAGGAAAATTGTTTCCGTGAAGAAAATCCAAGCCGAGGCGCTTCCGTAAAGTTTCTGTGAGTAATTACGCGAAGATTTTCAACCGTTCTTCGACATTCATCGTTCGTTCTTCATTTTCTTCAGACTTCAACTGGTAAGTACCTCAAACCGAGCTTTTCAATTCATTCTATGTACCCGTGGTGGTCCATATTTTGTTTCATGTACTTTTATTCTCGTTTTCATTCGCTTTCTATACCCCTTTTTGACGTGCTTCAGTCATTTATTTAAGTCGTTTCTCGCCTAATCTAAAAATAAATTAAATTTCCACCGATCATTTGAATTGTATCATTCGTTAATTTCTGTTAAAATGAATTTCGACCGTTCGGTCGTGCCGTAACCACGTTGGAAATAAAAAAAGAGGTAAAATAATAATATAATAATAAAAAAATATCTTTTAGTAAAATGAAGCACAAAAATCAATCGGACATTTTCTCTTTGGGATTTCTCATTCTTAATTGAATTGACTAATAACTAAAGCGAAACTAAGGCTAAAATCAATTCGCCAAGTCAAGCTCGTCCACCAAAAAAATCACTAAAAAAGGATTTGAAAGTTTTATCTTAGCTTTTTCTTACCAAGTTAAATGGATCATTTTTAAAGGCCCAACACCTTTAAGTGATCACCTTTCAAGTAAAAGAATCGCTTGATTCACCTTTAAAGAAGAACTATGTAGGTCTGATTTCCTCTTTGATGGAGGGTACGTAGGAGCAAGAGCCCCGCTTTTGTCGACCTCAAAAAATAAAAAGAAATAAAAGTTAAGATAACACAATTTCACAATTCTAAAAAATAGGCTGTTGTCCTTTGAGACAAACGTAAGAGGTGCTAATACCTTCCTCAAATGTAAATACAACTCCCGAACTTAGAATTTTTATTTCGACCAGTTTCCTTCGGTTTTTTCGACGTTTTCCACAAATAAACGTTGGTGGCGACTCCGCGCATCTTTCCTCCTTTGGAAAGCGCACCCGTGAGCCTCGCCTCGCTCGCCCGCAAAAGGGCACGTTGCGATAGTGGCATCTCTAGTGGTTCCCTAAGATTCCTCAAGCTTTTCCTCTAATTGCTTTGATAGGATTTCCATGCGTTAGAGAGAAGAAGAAGGAATTGAACCCTTCATTTCATTGTCTCCGTGGAAGGAATATTTCTCTTACTACAGTAGTAAATTCGCAAATCCCAACGGTGAGATTGTCCAGCTTTGACTTTGGAAGCTGATGTTCAAATTTCACGACGAGCCAACGGTTAACGAGCCCAACATTGTAGTTTTATTGAGATAGGTTTGGGTATATGCGAGAAAAAGAGAGCTACATGCAAGGGACATTTCTCTTATCACATACATTATTTTGCAAATCCCAACGGTTATAATGTTTGAAAATGAGTTTAGAACATGGTGTTCACATTTCCCAACAATCCATAGGTTAATGAGTCTGGGATCATAATTTTGCTGGAATAAGTTTGAGTTTATGTGGGAAAAGAGAGGGTTTTGAGAAAGGGGAAAAGAAAAATGGATTTGAGAGAAGAGAGAGAGCATAGATACGTATTGTAAATTTAAAGCTAAACTAATATGTTTCAATTTAAAGTTAGGATACTCTCAGCCTATTATTTACTATATTTTTATTTATTTTATTATTTTATAAAAGGAACTCTATTTTACTCCCTATCAAATGAATAAATAAAACATCCTTTTTATTTTTTAAGAACATATATTTATTTTATTTACCTTAAAACCATTATTTTAATTAATAAAACTATTTTTATTTATTTATTTATTTACAAAAACCTCATTATTTTCCTAAAACTCTTTTATTTTTAAATAAAATCATTTTTAATTTATTTTGCGAAAAATAAGGTGTTACAAGCTACAACTGTCAACCAGTTGCAACAACAAGGTTATGGCAATATCCCCGGCAACGGTGCCAGTTTTGATAACGATTTTTGAATCGCTTCAAAATAAATAAAACTAGGAAATTCTAAACTTAGCTTTCCGTTAGGGAATTTTTTACTTAAGTCGATTCCTTGATCTTGTCATCGGCTTGTAATCTTTAAGTTGCCCCTCTTATGACTATATTCTAGGCCATATGTCTATGACATGTGAATTTGATATTTATCCTTGTTGATGGATTGACAAGTGTACCAATTCATCCCAATTAGTAAAGTTAAAATGAAAGTCCTAGTGTCAAATCCAAAGAGACTTTGTTTGTACTTAGGTAGATGAATATTTTATTAATCAAAGAAGTTAAAGAAAATTGACTCGAAAAGGTCATGAGAAAAATAGTAATTTAAATTAGCAGAAAATTAAATCAAACAAGAAAACAAATTAAACAAGAATTTAAATTGATTAATTAAAGACATAAAAATTAGAGAAACCAATAATATTGTAGAAGTAAATTCAGAAGATGAGAATGTTGGGAACTTAGCCTACCAAAACTACTCTTTGATGTAATGTTAATGATTTTTCTCTATTTACAATTATTCTAATTTACACGTGCATCTACTAGTATACTCTAACTTTGGTCCCCCACATGAAAGAGCCTAATTTATCTATTTTCTCTCCCAAATCCCTTTGCAAAGCTAAAATAGTAAATTGTATTAAGAATAAAGATGTATAACATGCTAAACAAATATCAACCTATCCCTAGTGATGACTTTATTTAGATAACCTTTCCCAGTTCTATTAGAAAATAACGTCTCCCAACGCTACCCCTAAAACTCACCATGCAAATGGGTGATCAAGCCACAAGTAATAATATTAAGCACAACAAAAGATAATGCAAATGTAATGTTCATAAATAGATAGGAAGAGAAATTATATCAAGAGTAGTTGGCTGCCAAGTTCCCAACAAAGGGGGTTTAGCCTCTCATAGCCATAAGAGACTTTACAATTGCAAGAGAGAAATATTTAGTGAAGGGGAATAAGATAAGAAAAGGGGATGGAAGGAAGGAATGACTCCTAATGATTACTTCTCCTTCTTCTAGCCTTTGCCTTCTATAAAGAATTGTATTCTCTTGAAATTTCTGTGTTTTTTCCTTGTTCGCTCTTCTTCTTTTATAGGTGTAGATTAGCTTATCTAAGCGGGCTTCTCGCGCTAAGTCCGCCTTTACTTTTTTGAATTAGAATGCTTTCCTTAATTACCTTGCTTTTCTTAATTAGCCTTGCTTTCCTTACTTAGCATGCTTTCCTTAATTATCACTGTTTTCCTTAATTATCCCTACTTTTCTGAAGTATCCTGCTTTTTTTGGGCTTTATTTTACTCGTTAAGCATCATAAATTTATCACTTTTAATATTTTATGTACAAAAACTTAAATGATGTTAATTTAAAAATTATTTGCTCAAAAAGAAAGAATTAGGAGAGAAAAATTTCAAATTCCTATATAATTTAACCCCAAAATAAATTCATAATTAGCAGTTATCAAACTCTCCCAAATTTAAATCTTTGCTTATCCTTAAGCAAAATGAAAAAGTTCAGAGTTTACCAATCAAAATTCATGAGATAACTCCATACATTTCAAAAAGCTTCATTGACCAATTCTTAAGTTCAAAGTTGTCATAAGTTCATGAAAGGAGCAAAACAAGATGCACTTCAAATAATGTTTCTTACAAGGAATAATCACCAACTTTAGTCCTCACAAGGATAATGTTTCTTTCAATCCCACAAGTGTCTCGGTAAAAGTATTTCAATTATAACAACTGAATAGTAAAATTCCCAACTTTGCACATAATCTCAGTCAATACTATTGTACATGCACAATAAGGATCACTAAGGACTTTATTAGGCTTGTAAAATGGTTGTACTAACAAAGAAATAATGGTTTTTCTAGGATTCAAAACTTAGGATCTAGGAGAGCATTCATTCCCCCAAATTTTTAACAAACTACAACTTAGAATTTTTCATAACACCAACCTTTTTGCTTTGCTACTCTTTTTAGCACATTCATTTCCTTTAATGATGGTTTACCCCAACTTTTATTCTTTAAAATAACATAATAATAATTTTGTTTGCAATAATATTCACACTGGACTAGAGTAAAACCAAATTTTGTGACTCAATTATGAATGTATGAATACATGATTTTGATGATGCCTAAGAATAATCAAACAAGGTTGCTTTGAAGATCACTTCAACAAACATTCAAAGGTTAAGCATTGCTTCAAGATTAATACAAGGTTGCTTCAACAAACAAGCATTGCTTCAAGATTAATTCAAGATCAAGCTTTTGCCTCAAAACAAGTGTTTCCAAGAGATCAAGGCTCTGATAATCGATTACCAGGCAATGTAATCGATTACCCGGAGACAATTTTGAAAATCAACTTTTAAAAAGGGTTTTGAATTTGAATTTTGAATCATGTAATTGATTACCAGCAATGACACTTCAGAAAACACTTTGAAAATCAAAATATAACTGTGTAATCGATTACTAGAAACCTGTAATTGATTACCAGTGAAGAATTTCAGAAAAAGCTTTTTGAAAAGACTCATCTCTTCAAACCATTTTGAAAAGGCACGAAGGGCCTATATATATGTGTGTCTGACTTCGAAAAGCAAGAGAAAGATATTCTAAGAGAACTTAATTGCCAAATGCTCTCTCAACAACTCTTGGACAAACACTTGCAAATCTATTAAAAATTCATCCAGGAGCTTCAAATTGTATTATCATCTCTAAAAGAGAGAAATTCCTTTAGGAACTTCAATTTGTATCATCCACTCTAAAGGAGAGAAATCTTTCTATTAATCTCAGAAAATCAGTTGTAATCAAGAGACTGGTTGTCTCTTGGATTGTGAGAATTGTAATCAAGAGACGGGTTGTCTCTTGGAGAATCTTTGAACACAAGGGTGAGGGATCCCAAGGTGTGTTCAAAGTCTGTAAAGGATTTACAAAGATAGTGGAAAATCTCAAGTGGGTTGCTTGAGGACTGGACGTAGGCACGGGAAGTGGCCGAACTAGTATAAATAGAGTTTGATTTCATCTCTTCCCTTATCTTATTTATTTTATTGCAATCAATTTTGTTTTGCACGTTTAAAGAACATTATTAAATTGATTTTTGCTTCTTCTTCTGCATTTTGAGCCTATCTTTAAAAGGGGGTTAAAGTTTGTTAGTGGGAAAATTTTGAAACTTAATTCACCCCCCTCTTAAGTTATTGAGGCCACTTGTCCAACATCAATTTAACTTGTGTTGTTTATTCATTCTCCTACAATAGAGAATCACCCAAAAACATTCCACCAAATTTGGGACAAATTTTTCTGGATCCTCGAGTACTTTCCTACAACCTAAGAAAGGGTAGTTAGTAAATATCACATTTTGGGCTTGCGTTCCAATGACAAAAATGTTACATTAGGCTCAAAAAGGGTGCAAGGGATGTATTCATCCACATGATGAATTTTTGGCTAAGTAGTTGAATAAAATAAAAAACAAGGCCTTGATCATTTCCACTTCATACATGCATTTCAAGCAATCAAAGAATCACGCAAAATCAGGAAATTAAAACCAGTTGTTCTCTCACAGTTTAAAGTTCACACAACTTATTGATTTTCATGGAAGTATTTAGGTTCTCATTCCATGCTTTTCTGTCAGAAATACTAACCTTTTCACTCTTGTGCTGTTAGTTCACACTCCAAAACTTACATTGAAGCCTGCTTGCACGAGAATCAACAATTCATAAAAATATCCATTAGTGCGCAGTTCATCTCTCTCATGCAATTGATTCACTCAAAATGTGTCGCAACCAATCAATAAGTACCTACTACTCTATCATGCATTAAACTAAATTACAACTATTAAATGAATGAATTTAAACTACTGAAATTAAACTGTCCTAAATGCAAGAAATTTAAAATGAAAATAAATTATAGAAAATGAAAACAAAACAAAACAAAAAAAAGACAAATAAAGAAAATTAAAGAAAAATCCTGATCAAAATGGGCCTCAATCCTGTGTCTGCCCTAGATCCTAAGCTTCATGTGCAATAATGATGCCCACAACATAATCATCATTAGCTCTAGCATCTATGGCATCATCATTACCAATACCAGAGGTATAACCTCCTCTTACAGAAGGAAGTTGAACTCCTGGCTAGGAAACTTGAGATAGGAATGCCTCTGGTGTCATCACTAGCCGTTGGAGAGATAGCTGGTGAAGGCTTTGCATCAAAAGGTACTAGTTATGGTGGAGGCTCTACAGCATGGAGACGAGTTGCTTCGATTGAGAAAAAGAGGGAGAAGGCTTATCATTTGTAGTTGGAGGAGGGATCACCAAAGGTGAAGCTGGGGAGCATCTGGAGTGGCTCAGACCCTGACCAGCCTTGGTCCCAAGAAGACACTGGAAGGGTTTGCTGGATTCTCAACTGGCTTGTTTTCATCTTCTTCTAGAAACATAGACTCCGGGTGCCACCTAGCAAGGTCAGCTTCTTGCTTAATTACCTCTACCTTAAAGCAGGTCTTGCTATCACTGGGATGCTTTATTGCCCCAAACAAGTTGAAGGTGGCTTTCTAGTCCTCCACACTCATCTCCAAATTGCCCTTTCCCATGTCCACAACACATTTTGCAGTCAGCATGAATGGTTTGTCCAATATTAAGGGAATATCATAATCTTCTTCTATGTCTATTATCAGAAAGTCCACCGGAAAAGTGAATTAACAAACTTTAACCAGGACATCTTCAACTACACCATATGGTATAATAATGGAGCGGTCTGCTAGTTGAAGTGTCATTCTAGTAGAAGCAACCTTCAGATTTCTGATTCTCTAGCACATAGAGAGGGGCATCAAATTGATGCTTGCCCTTAGATCAATGAGAGCTTTACCCATTGACACATCCCTAATAGAGCATGGGATGGTTACATTCCCTGGGTCTTTGAATTTCTGTGGTAAAATTCTATGGATCACAACACTGCAATTTCCTTCTACCACGATGCTCTCATCGTTGATATATTTCCCTTTCTTTGTGAGGTGGTCCATCAGAAATTTGGTATACAAAGGCATCTGTTGTAAGGCCTCTCTAAAGGGAATGGTGATCTCTAGCTTATTGAAGATGTCAAGAAATCGAGCAAAATATTGCTCATTCTCTTTCTTTGAAGGCACCAAGCGATAGAGGATGTCTTTCACTGGGATCGAGGGTATCTCTTTTCTAGCCTCCCTAGCTAACTGAATTTTGGTCTTAATAGGCAAGACCTCGTCACCTCTCTCGTCACTCTTATTTTTCTCTCCTTCCTCATTACTTACATCCTCCAATACTCCCTCATCTCTCTTTTCTCTCTATGCATTCTCCCTCCTCTGACTCCTAGTGAAAATTACCTTGCACTCTTCCTTGGGATTCTTCTCCGTGTTGGCCATAAAACTGCTCGTGGACATTTCAGCCAATTGCTTAGCTAATTAGCCCACTTGTACCTCTAGATTCCTGATAGTGGACTCAGTGCTCTTATGATTTAACAGAGAAACCTGCATAAACTGAGTCAAAGTAGCCTCCAGCTTGGCGGTCCTCTCATATAGATTAAGCCCTTGATTGGGAGGCCAAATAGATGGACCACATTTATCTTTGTTGAAGTTATTCCCAGGATGGGATCTCCAACCTTGGCCTTGATGTTGAGAGAAATTTCCCCCTTGATGGTATCCTGGAGGCCCTCCTTGATGGAACCCTTGACGGTGTGGATTGGTCATATAGTTGACTTCTTTAGATGCATCATCTTAAGCCATGCACATGCCTGAATCATGGGCCCCACCATAAATGTTGCATCCCCCAGTTTTCATGACTGAAGAATAGGCAGGTTGCACTGCATGCAACTGTTGAGGAAGCTTGCTCAACATCTTTGTGAGGGTCTCTATTTGCTTGGCTAGGAGCTTGTTTTGGGCTAGTAGTGTGACTTATGATGTGAGCGCAAGAAGACTCTTCTTTGTAGGCATGTAGGCTCGATCACAAAGGATGGCATGGTCACTAGCTACCATGTTTTCAATTAACTCCATAGCTTCATCAGGTGTCAGTTTGATCTTCCCATCAGCGGAGGCATCAAATAACTACTTTGAATAGGGTCACAAGCCATCAATGAAGATATTGAGTTGAACTGGCTTGCTAAACCCGTGGGTGGTAATCTTTCAGAGTAGACCATGGAAGCGGTCAAAAGCTTCACTCAGTGATTCATTGGGAAATTGGTGGAATGAAGATATCTTCACCTTCCCCTCAGTGGTCTTGGACTCAGGAAAATATTTCTTCAATAACTTCTCCACCACCTCTTCCCATGCCCACAAGCTATTTCTCTTGAATGAGTGTAGCCATCTTTTTGCTTCACCATCCAAGGAGAAGGAAAATAGGTTAAGGTGGATGGCATCTTCAAGAACTCTGACTATTTTCACCGTGCTTCAAATCTCTATGTATGTAGCAAGATGGACATATGGATCTTCATTGGGTAGCCCATGAAAGAGATTTCCTTTAATCAATTGGATGAGAGAATGTGGATAAGTGATGTTGGTAGCTTGAACTTGGGGTCGTGCTAAGCTTATGAAGTATTGAGGTGTAGAGGTACTAGAGTAGTTCTCCAAGGTGATCCTTTGTGGCCGGTCTTCTATCATGATGTGTTCTTCAAAGTTGGGATGTGGAAAAGAAGAAGATGATATTGAGGATGATGGTTCTTGATTTCCTTGTAATTCTCTCTTTCTTCTTGTAGCGTTATTTCTTCTACATGTTGCTTCAGTCTCTAGATGCAATGGAACAAGATTTTTTCCTCGCATACAAGAAACAAAAAACACTACCGTGCACATTATCACAAAAAATATAAATTAAAAGCTAAAATTAAAATTAAGAGTGAATAAAGAAAAATTGAAAATTTAAATATTTTTTTACTTATTTTTTAATTTTATTTTTTTGAAAAATTAAGAAAAAATAAAAAATAAAAATAGAATATCCAAAATACCAAGTACAAAGAACAAAGTCCTTGGCAACGACGCCAAAAACTTGCTGATGGATTGGCGAGTGCACTAATTCCTCCCAAGTGGTAAAGTTAAAATGGAAGTCTGAGTGTTGAATCCATAGAGACTTTGTTTGTACTTAGGTAGATGAGTATTTTATTAATCAAAGAATTTAAAGAAAATTGACTTGAAAGTTTTATGAGAAAAATAGTAATTTAAATTGGCAGAAAATTAAATCAAACAAGAAAACAAATTAAACAAGAATTTAAATTGATTAATCAAAGATAGAAAAATTAGAGAACCCAATAATATTGTAGAAGTAAATTCAGAAGATGAGAATGTTGGGAACTTAGTCTACCAGAGCTACTCTTTGATGTAATGTTAATGATTTTTCTCCATATATAATTATTCCAATTTACACCTGCATCTACTAGTATACTCTAACTTTGGTTCCTCGTATGAAGGAGCCTAATTTATCTATTTTCTGTCCCAAATCCCTTTGCATAACTAAAATAGTAAATTGCATTAAGAATAGAAATGTATAAGAGGCTAAACAAATATCAACCTATCCCTAGTGATGACTTTACTTAGATACACTTTCCCAGTTCTATTAGAAAATAACGTCTCTCAATGCTACCTCTAAAACTTACCATGCAAATGGTGTTGGACAAATGACCTCAGTTATCTTAAGAAGGAGGGGTTGAATTAAGATACAAAAACTATTCCCCAATTAAAATTTCACTCTCTCTTTTTGGATTAACAATGCACCCTTAATATGAATTACTCAAAAGACAATTCAAAATAAATTTCTTTAATGCAAAAGATAAATAGCAATAAATAAAATAAGTTTAAGGGAAGAGAGAAATGCAAACTAGATTTATACTGGTTCGACCACTTCCCATGCCTACGTCCAGTCGACAAGTAACCCACTTGAGATTTTCCACTCTCTTTGTAAAACTATTTTTACATAGTCTGAAACACATAGGGCAACCCTTCCCTTGTGTTCAGGAATCCTTACAACTTAAGAGACCCTCGGTCCCTTAATCAATCTCTTTGAATAAGAAGAAAAAGAAGAAGAATTCTCTCTTTAAGAGAAGGATATTACAATTGAAGTTCCAGGATGAACTCTTAATAGATTTGCAAGTGTTTGCCCAAGAGTTGTTTAGAGAGAATTTGGCAGTGAAGTTCTCTTGGAATATCTCTCTCTTGCTTTGTGAACTTAGACACACATATATATAGGCCCTTAGTGCCTTTTCAAAATGGTTTGAAGAGATGAGTCTTTTGAAAAAGCTCTTTCTGAATTTTTTTCACTGGTAATCAATTACAAGTTTCTGGTAATCGATTACACAGTTATATTTTGAAGGTTCATGACTTTTGAATTTGAATTTCAAGAGTTCTATTGTTGGTAATCGATTACAAACATCTGGTAATCGATTACAGGTTCAAAATTCAAATTCAAAACCCTTTTTAACAGCTTTTTTTTTAAACTTGTCTACTGGTAATCGATTACACTGCCTGGTAATCGATTACCAGAACCTTGCATGTCTTGGAAACAATTTGTTTTGAGGCAAGGCTTGATCTTAAAGTAATCTTGAAGCAAGGCTTTGTTTGTTGAAGCAATCTAGTATTAGTCTTGAAGTAATGCTTATCCTTTGTAGCAGCCTTGTTTGATTCTTCTTTGACATCATCAAAATTCATGTATTCATACATTCACAAATGGGTGATCAAGCCATAAGTAATAATATTAAGCACAAGAAAAGATAATGCAAATGTAATATTCATAAATAGATAGGAAGAGAAATTACATCAAGAGTAGTTGGCTGCCAAGTTCCCAACAAAGGGGGTTTAGCCTCTCATAGTCATAGGAGGCTTTACAATTGCAAGAGTGAAATATTTAGTGAAGGGGAATAAGATAAGAAAAAGGGATGGAAGGAAGGAATGACTCTTAATGATTACTTCTCCTTCTTCTAGCCTTTGTCTTCTATAAGGAATTGTATTCTCTTGGAATTTATGTGTGTTTTTTCCTTCCTCTCTCTTCTTCTTTTATAGGTGCAGATTAGCTTAGCTAAGCGGGCTTCTTGCGTTAAGCCCGCCTTTACTTTGTTGAATTTGCCTGTTTTTCTTAATTAGTCTGCTTTCCTTACTTATCCCTGCTTTCCTGAATTATTCTATTTTTTTTTCTTTATTTTACTAAGTGTCATAAATTTATCACTATTAATATTTTCTGCATAAAAACATAAATGATGTTAATTTAACAATTATTTTCTCAAAAAGGAAGAATTAGGAGAGAAGAATTTCAAATTCCTATATAATTTTACCCCAAAATATACTCATGATTAATAGTTATCAATCCTAAAATAGTTTCCCCCAAGTCGATATTGTCTCAAAGGGGTAATGTTGGCTTAACAAGTATAAAGTTGATATTTACCCTGAAACAGTTGCCCACTAGTAGATATTGTCTCGAAGAGGTCACGTCGGCTTGACAAGTGTAAACTTGATATTTACTTTAGAATAGCTGCCCCCGAGTTGATATTGTCTTTAAGAGGCAATGTTTTCTTAACAAGTGTAAAGTTTTCAATGTCACATGGTGTCTTTGTGCCTATTCAACTATTGGATGCTTTGTCATTAAATTTTTTATCAAAAACCTTTTAGGCAAGATTTGCTAAGTAGTTGGTCCTTTAACTATCCCTCTTTTTGAATTTAGAAATATTGTAACTGCTACTTTTGTGATAACATCTCTTCACTTACCCCGCCTTCTTCATTTTCCCCTAATTAATACTTTATTGCATATTTGCTCGAGACTTTTGTTCTCCATCTAAGATTATTGTGACTTCCATACTCATCAACTTCCTTGTTGTTTCGTCATTTCCAGGTGCATATTGTTTCTTCCTTTGTAGTTTCCCCTCTTATTTTGCTCTTTATTTTGTTCTCGGTTTTTTCCTTATCTTTGGTGATTTTTTGGGTTTGGTTGCATTTTTGAAGATCTCTTCTTGAAAATCTAGTCCATGGGGATTGTCTACTCGCGACTCTCGTGGTTGTTTCAAAAATCCTAGAAATTCATCCACTGGTGGTAGAAGCAATGGCATTTAGACTGTTAGGGATGATGAGGACATAACGAAAAAGGGACTAAGTTGCACCCTCTATGACGGTCAAATCCTTGTGAGATGACAACCGCTCCTTTAGCCAACACAGATACTCAATCTCGAGCCTGGGTTGGTGGTGTTTGGAAAGTATATTCCTTGTAAAGAGCGTTCTTTAATGGTGGAACCCAATGGCGATATTAATCCATTTTCCAAAGTAAGACTTTGTTGTTCTTAATTAAATACTTTGGGGAAACCTTATTCATATGAGGATGGTTTAGAACTTGCTAAGGCTACCTTATTATATCCCCAATACCTTCAAATTGATCGGGTTTCGTCTTCTACGATCCTTCCAAAACCCTTAAACAACTTGTTTGTTTTAGGAAATCTTCATCAAATCTCTCACGCCACCATAGAGGAGACTGTGAATGTATGAATACATGATTTTGATGATGTCAAAGAATAATCAAACAAGGTTTCTTTCAAGATCACTTCAATAAACATTCAAAGGTTAAGCATTGCTTCAAGATTAAGACTAGGCTGCTTAAACAAACAAGCATTGCTTCAAGATCAGCTTTTGCCATTGTTTCCAACATGTCAAGGCTCTAGTAATCGATTACCATGAAGTGTAATCGATTACCAGAAGACAAGTTTGCAAATTAGCTTCTTAAAAGGTTTTGAAATTTGAATTTTGAATGTGTAATCGATTACCATTGATGTGTAATCGAGTACCAGCAACATAACTCTAGAAATTCAATTTGAAAAGTCATGACCCTTCAAAATATAACTGTGTAATAGATTACCAAAAACCTGTAATCGATTACCAGTGAAGAATTTCAGAAAAAGCTTTTTGAAAAGACACATCTCTTCAAACCATTTTGAAAAGGCACGAAGGGCTTATATATATGTGTGTCTGACTTCAAAAAGGAAGAGAGAGATATTCTAAGAGAACTTCATTGTCAAATGCCCTCTCAAAAACTATTGGGCAAACACTTGCAAATCTATTGAGAGTTCATCTAGAAACATCAAATTGTATTATCCACTCTAAAGAAGAGAAATCTTTCTGTTCATCTTAGAAAGTAAGTTGTAATCAAGAGACTGGTTGTCTCTTGAATTATGAGTTTCCTGAACACAAGGGAAATGGATTCCTTGGGTGATCAGAAGTTGTAAAAAGATTTTTTTACAAAGTTAGTGAAAATCTCAAGTAGGTTGCTTGAGGACTGGACGTAGGCACGAGAAGTGGCCGAACCAGTATATATCAAGTTTGCATTTCTCTCTTCCCTTATCTCAGTTATTTTAACGCAGTTTACTTTGTATTGGGCATTTAAAAGAACATTGTTAAATTGATTGCTTCTTCTTCTTCTTCTTTTGCATTCTATGCCGATCATTTAAAAGGAGGTTTAAGTTTGTTAGTGGGAAAATTTTGAAACTTAATTCACCCCCCTCTTAAGTTATTGAGGCCACTTGTCCAACAAGTGGTATGATAGCAGGGTTCTTGTTTAAAGTTTAAAACCTTCAAGAATAATTATGGCCTCATCTAACTTTCTATTTCCTGAGGGAAATTCTATTAATAGGCATCTTATGTTCAATGGTGAGGGTTATCACTATTGGAAAATCCGAATGTAGATCTTTATTGAAGCCATAGATTTAAATATATGGGAAGCCATTGAATTTGGTCCCTTCATTCCTACAATGGTATTGGGAAATGCAACTATAGAAAAACCTAGAGAAGAATGAGATGATGATGAAAGAAGAAAGGTTCAATACAATTTAAAGGCCAAAAATATAATCACTTTTGCATTAGGCATGGATGAATATTTTAGAGTCTCAAATTGTAAAAATGCAAAAGAAATGTGGGATACATTACAAGTAACCCATGAAGGCACAACTGATGTCAAGAGATCTAGAATAAACACTCTTACAAATGAATATGAACTGTTTAGATTGTATCAATATGAAACCATACAAGATATGCAGAAGAGATTTACTCATATAGTTAATCATCTTGCATCATTGGGAAAAATATTTCCTAATGAAGATCTCATTAACAAAGTGTTGAGATGTTTAAGCAGGCAATGAAAACCAAAAGTAACAGCAATTGCAGAATCAAGAGATCTCACTAATATGTCTCTTGCCACTCTTTTTGGAAAGTTTCAAGAACATGAAATGGAACTTATGAGACTCCATCAACATGAAGAGAATGATAAAAAGAGGAAAGGAGTAGCATTCAAAGCCTCATCATCTTCTATTCAAGAAGAAAGTGACAAAGATGACTTGAATGAAATAGAAGAAGATGATGATTTTAGATTTTTTGTGAAGAAATTCAATAAGTTTATGAGAAACAAAAGAAATCAAAGAAAATCAAACATTAATCCAAAGAAGAAGGGAGAAGATTCCTCCTTAGCCCCAAAATGCTATGAATGCGATCAACCAGGGCACTTAAGATTTGATTGTCTTGTCCTTAAAAGAAGAATGGAAAAATCCGACAAGAGAAATTTCTAAGAAAAGAAAGAAAAGAAAGCATACATCACTTGGGAAGACAATGACATGGATTCTTCAAGTGATTCAGAAAATAAAATCATAAATTTGGGTCTCATGGCGAAAGACTATGAAAGCGGAGAAGAGTTGGCACATTGATAGTGGTTGCTCCAAATACATGGCAGGAGATGCATAAAAGATTATTCATATTTCTCCCAAAGATAGTGAATATGTGATCTATGGAGACAACAAACAAAGGTAAAATTGTTGGAGTTGGAAAAATAGGTACGAATCCCTCTACCTCCATAAAAAAATGCTTTACTTATTGATGATCTTATGCATGGTTTATTAAGGCCACTTGTTCAACAAGCCCAACAAGTGGTATCAGATGATACCAAAAGGCCACTTGTTGATTGTTAATTACTTTTGTTGATTGTTTTTGATTGAGTTTTGATTGTCCTTGATGATTGTCTTTGAGAGTTATGTTGATTGTTAATTACTTTTGATGATTGTTTTTTTATTGAGTTTTGATTGTCCTTGATGATTGTCTTTGAGAGTTATGTTGATTGTTAATTACTTTTGATGATTGTTTTTGATTGAGTTTTGATTGTCCTTGATGATTGTCTTTGAGAGTTATGTTGATTATTGATTACTTTTGATGATTGTTTTATTATTATTATATATTTTGATTATTTATACTGAATACGTATTTTTGTGAGTGCAAAATAGTTAGTTTTAAGGCTTTTTGATATCATTTGATTCTCATACATTCAAACAAGCGGTAACATTTTCTTTTGGGCCAAGAAATGGTACTTTGAACGGTATGACATGCTCTACTCTTTTAATTCATTATAAATTGCTTAATGCTATTCTCCTCTCTGCGCATGAATTGATGTTGACAAAGAGGGAGAGATAGATAAAAGATAAGATAATAAGGGGACTTATCTATTTTATTTATGAGATAGTTTTCTTCATATATATGAAATCTTCAACTGTTTCATATAAGCAATCATTGCAAAATCAAGGGGGAGTAAACTATACAGATAAATATTCTTTTGTTTTTATTCCTAACCTACAGATGATTGTCATCATAAAAAAGGAGGACTATGTGAATCATGCAGGTTTCAGGTTTTGGTGATGCCCAAAAGAATTTGCTTAATAATTATTCTCATTATCAAAAAGGGGAAGAATGTGAATAATGCAGGTTTTGATGATGTTGAGAAGAATTCACTTGATTATGATTGTCATCATCTAAGATTGTGAATGTATGAATACATGATTTTGATGATGTCAAAGAATAATCAAACAAGGTTGCTTTCAAGATCACTTCAACAAATATTCAAAGGTTAAGCATTGCTTCAAGATTAAGACAAGGTTGCTTCAACAAACAAGCATTGCTTCAAGATTCATTCAAGATCAGCTTTTGCCTCAAAACACATATTTTCCAACATGTTAAGGCTCTGGTAATTGATTATCAGGCAGTGTAATCTATAGATGCAAAGACTTTGACTTTGATGTTTTAATGATGCCCTGTGATCATGCGCTTCTCAAGTTTAATTCAAGACAAAAATCCAAGAAATTCAAGATACATCATCAAGAAGATCTTTAGTGATTTAGGAAGGGAATTCCAAGTTGAAACAGCAAGAGGTTTGGCCAATAAATTTAAGCAAAAATGTTTTTACATGAGATTTACTCTCTGGTAATCGATTACCAGTGGCCAAAACACTTCCTAAAACATTTTTTTTAAATAATGTTGATTATTTTTTAAGGCATGTAATCGATTACATGAGGATTGTAATCGATTACCAGTAGCTGAAAATGTTTACAACAATCATTAGAAATTTGAATTCAAAATTTATAATGTATAATCGATTACACATGGATGGTAATCGATTACTAGCAGTTATTGAACGTTTTGATTCAAATTTTAAAGCCTGTAATCGATTTTAAAGCCTGTAATCGATTACACAAATCTTGTAATCGATTACCAGAGGAGAATTTTAGAAAATAATTTCCAAGAGTCACATCTGTTCAAAATATTTTTTAATGGCCATCAAAGGTCTATTTATATGTGACTTGGAACACGAATTTGCTCAGAGTTTTTCAGAACAAAAAGGTCTTATCCTCTCAAAAAGAAAAATTATCTTATCCTCTTAAAAATTCCTTGGCCAATAATACACTTGCAATTCAATAAGGAATTATTTTGAGTGCTCCATTGTTCAATCTATCTCTTGCAAGAGAGATTTCTTCTTCTCTTCATCTTATTTATAAAAAGGGATTAATAGACCGAGGGTCTCTTGTTGTAAAGCAATCTGAACACAAAGGAAGGGTTGTCCTTGTGTGGTTCAGAACTTGTAAAGGGCTTTTGCAAGATAGTGGAACTCTCAAGCGGGTTACTTGGGGACTGGATGTAGGCATAAGGGTGTGGCCGAACTAGTATAAATCTAAGTTTGCATTTTCTCTTCCCTTAAACTCCTTTATTTATTATTGTTTATTGCTTTTATTCAGTAAGTTTAATTTGCATAATTATTTAGGAATTCATTTTGAAAGGAATCTTGGGTTTTGGGTTAAAATCAAAATAGAATTTTTAATTCAACCCCCCCCTTCTTAAGATATCTGAGGCCACTTGTATAACATAATCGATTACCAAAAGACAAGTTTGCAAATCAGCTTCTTAAAAGGGTTTGAAATTTGAATTTTGAATGTGTAATCAATTACCAACAACAAAACTCTTGAAATTCAATTTGAAAAGTCATGACCCTTCAAAATATAACTGTGTAATCGATTACCAGTGAAGAATTTCAGAAAAAGATTTTTGAAAAGACACATCTCTTCAAACCATTTTGAAAAGGCATGAAGGGCCTATATATATGTGTGTTTGACTTCAAAAAGCTAAAGAGAGATATTCTAAGAGAACTTCATTGTCTAATGCTCTCTCAACAACTCTTGGGCAAATACTTGCAAATCTATTGAGAGTTCATCTAGGAACATCAAATTGTATTATCCACTCTAAAGGAGAGAAATCTTTCTGTTCATCTCAGAAAGTAAGTTGTAAACAAGAGACTGGTTGTCTCTTGAATTGTGAGTTTCCTGAAAACAAGGGAAAGGGATTCCTTGGGTGTTCAGAAGTTGTAAAAAGATTTTTTACAAAGTTAGTGAAAATCTCAAGTAGGTTGCTTGAAAACTAGACGTAGGCATGGGAAGCGGTTGATCCAGTATAAATCAAGTTTGCATTTCTCTCTTCCCTTATCTCAGTTATTTTACTGTAGTTGACTTTGTCTTGGGCATTTAAAAGAAAATTGTTAAATTGATTGCTTCTTCTTCTTCTACATTCTAAGCCTATCATTTAAAAGGGGGTTTAAGTTTGTTAGTGGGAAAATTTTGAAACTTAATTCACCTCCCTCTTAAGTTATTGAGGCCACTTGTCCAATAGAGACCAGTCAATATCTCAAATCCATTGGTTTTGAGGGGAGCAAGGAAAATTTTGTCAAAATTGTTAGGGTGGAGAGACAAATTATTGGCCTAGATGGGAATGGGATTGATTATGATGATGAATTTGATCCCTCTTTTGTTTGTGACAGGGATATGGCCACTTATTTATATCTTCACAAAGCACCTAATTTAGAAGATGTTGGGTGGGCCAGCGAACAGGTCCAAGGCATCCACTCTACATTAACTCCTTCAATCATCATCATTTTTACTCCTTAATTTCCACTAACCCGAGATAATAACATTGGTGAGTGGCATATTGAATGGCGCGACAATAATGGTTGAATCTGCTCTCAAGGTAAGAGAGAAAATGTAGGTCTGTCTTATACTTTAGAGGAGAAAAAGGAAAATGTGTATGCCTATGAGGACTTCCTACCCATGTATTCTAATTTTTTTGATAGATTTGGTTTGCATCATCCCCTTAGTGATTTTCAAATTAAAGTTCTAAATCATCTTTGGATTTTTCCGCCATCACTTCTTGTCTATCAATGTATTCCTTTATTTCTTTACCCTGATTTTCACATAGTTAATACTACAAAACATCGCTATTATGACACCGTATCAAGGACAATCCTAAAATAATCGTCGTCTTCAAACACACAGTGGTAATTTTGTAAATAATCGTAATTTTTTGGGATTTTAAAGACAATCTAGAAAAGGAACCTTCGTAGGCCTTTTTTTTTCATTTACACTCGCGCCTATTTCGCATCACGTCCCTTCCTCTTCTCTCGAGTTTACATACCTAGCTAGTAGCGCCGCTTAAACCTGAGGCTCGCCAGAGAATTGGTTGCAATGGTCTGCAACATGTTCTTCATAATTCCCCTTCTTCTTCTTAAACCCTTACTTCTGCAATCTCTTCCCCTAAATGTGTTGTTTCGTGAACCACTGTAGATGTGTGCCCCCACTGTAAGAAACGTATGCACCCTCATTAACCTCTTCCGCTCAAAGTTGTTAACCGGCAAATGCAACACCAATGTTGCCCTATTCACAAAACCTTCCTTTGAATCCGAAGACAAAATGCACCTCTCATCAGAACCTGACCTCGCTCGTGACACTTCTGAAGGTGTTCCTTTTTTCAAGTTTCAATTTTTATGCCTACCCATGTTTTCATTTACGTTTTTGTAGAGGTGCCTTGTTACGTTAATGGGTTTTGGTTTCTGGAGCTAAATGGTTTCTGGTGTAGGGGATTCGGATGACGAAAATGAGGATATCAATGATCTTTTTGATATATTGTGCTGTAAGTGTTTGTTAAAATTACTATGATAGTACAAGTCTTGTATTTTTCTTTGGATGATGTGGAGGAGACTAGGGAATTGAAATGTGCCCTCTTGGCTTATGATGTACAAGTCTTGTGTTTTTCTTAACTTGAAGATATATATTTCAGCTTTTTATGCTAGTTGTTTAACTACAAATATAGTGGAGCGGCTTTGTGTTTCTAATTTGTGTGTACCCAATCCTAATCCATTTCTTTTCAATCTTCTATTCAACCCCATTTCCTAGATCTGCTTGTTGCTTCCATCATCAACTAATCATGGTTCTTCATAATGAACTCGATCATCTCTTTTCATCCCCTTTTGTTGACCCTCCCAAAGTAACTCTTTTATGTTTTAGAAGAAAAAATGCAGCTGTTATTTTCAAAATTGCGTGCTCCTGGAGTTGTTATTAAGTTGATTTAATTTTAATAATTGAATTTTGCGTGCCCAGATCCATACTCCTCGTTTTATTACATTTATTATTTGTAATTTTGTTGAAAATGATTAGATGATGCGAAATCCAGTGGCATGTCAATTGAAAAGAAGATTGAGTTCCTTGAGAGTTTGACTGGAAAGGTTGGTAATTGGTATATTCCATTTACAATTACACTTATTTGTAGTTGTGTCTTAGTTTCTAATGATGTTGTCTCTATTAACTATGAATATTAGTTGATGCAATCCTACCCCGCAAGCGCATTGGATAGAAGACTCGAAGTAGATTGGGCCAGAGATGCAAGAGAAGCCCCTAGGGTTCTCATAAGCCTTAGGGTAGATTTCGGGCCCATGGGCTAAGTATGATGCCACTTATCTTTGTATATATTAGATTAAGGTTTCATTATTTTTGGGCCTTGTATTTAGGGCTCCATAATGTAGGTAGGATACCCTTGAAATGTAGGATTTTTCAGCCCTTATATTTTAGGGCACATAGACTAATTTTTGTATTAGGGGTAGTTTTGTAATTTCACATGCATTGAGTGAATATTTGATGTGTGTGTTGGTAAGTAAATTTAATTGAATTGAGAGAAGCCCAATCCAATTAAATTTTAGAGGGGGAGGTGAATATTTGCTTGCTACACCCATTGCCACATCATATAGTCACACTTTGTGCATGTCCTTCATGCTTTACATGCCTCATGACACCTAAGCACACTTAATGGAGAATCTTGGACTTCATCTTGGATTAGTGGGCTGAACCATAGCTAAAATTCACTAATCATAATTAGTGAAATTTTGGCTCTCAAATTTGGCTCCGCAAATTCAATTTCAAATCCAAGTTAAATTTGAATAGAAATTCAAATTTCCCTCCAATTTTGTGTGACACGTAGGCTATAAATAGAGGCCATGTGTGTGCATTTTTTCAACTTTGATCATTTTAAAATTAAACTTTAGATTTCAGAGCTCTTTTAGAGCATAAAATTTCATGCTCCTTCTCTTCCTCTCCTTTCATTCATCTTCTCCTACCTGCAAGCTCTTATCCAAGGCTTCCTATGGTGGTGAGCTTCTTCTAGACTCATCTTCTTCTTGAAGTAGCGTCTCCTCTCAACCCTTCTTTCTCCATTCCGCTGCCATTAAAATTCAAGAAGCAAAGGAATCCATTGATCAAGAAGATCCAAGGCCTACAAGCTCCAATGGAGCTACATCATGCATGATGTAAGCTCCATTGGAGCTTGTAGGCCTTGGATCTTCTTCATCAATGGATTCCCTTGCTTCTTGGAAGATGAATGGCAGCAGAATGGAGAAGGAAGAGAGAGAGGAGATGCCACTTCAAGGAGAAGATGAGTCTAGAAGAAGCTCATCACCATAGGAGGTCATGGATAAGAGCTTGGAGGAAGGAGATGAATGAAGGGAGAGGAAGAGAAGAGCACAAAATTTTGTGTTCTAAAAGAGCTCTGAAGTCTGAAGTTTAATTTTCAAATGATCAAAGTTGAAAAAATGCACACACATGGCCTCTATTTATAGCCTAAGTGTCACACAAAATTGGATGGAAAGTTGAATTTCTATTCAAATTTTACTTGAATTTGAAATTGAATTTGTGGAGCCAAATTTTAGAGCCAAAATTTCACTAATTATGATTAGTGAATTTTAGCTATGGTTCAGCCCACTAATCCAAGATGAAGTCCAAGATTCTCCACTAAGTGTGCTTCGGTGTCATGAGGCATGTAAAGCATGAAAGACATGCACAAAGTGTGACTATATGATGTGGCAATGGGGTGTAGCAAGCAAATGTTCACCTCCCCCTCTAAAATTTAATTGGATTGGGCTTCTCTCAATTCAATTAAATTTATTCACCAACACACACATCAAATATTCACTCAATTCATGTGAAATTACAAAGCTACCCCTAATACAAAAACTAGTCTAGGTGCCCTAAAATACAAGGGCTGAAAAATCCTACATTTCAAGGGTATCCTACCTACATTGTGGAGCCTTAAATACAAGGCCCAAGAATAATGAAACCTTAATCTAATATGTACAAAGATAAGTGGGCTCATACTTAGCCCATGGGCCCGAAATCTACCCTATGGCTCATGAGAACCCTAGGGCCTTCTCTTGCATCTCTGGCCCAATATACTTGGAGTCTTCTATCCAATGCCCTTGTGGGGTAGGATTGCATCATTCCCTTCCCCTTGAAAAGGATTTTACCTCAAATCCCAAGGTTCTTGAAACTCTAGGCTTTTTCCCTCAACACCTGTAAAAAGAACAAAAACATATATATTAGTGGTGTTTGGGAAGTTGAAGTAAGGTAAGGTCTGAACACCCATTTCTTGGACATCTTCCCATGAAGGAACATGGTTCCTCACCAACTCAATGAGTGGTGCTACAAGTATAGAAAAATATGGGACAAACCTTTTGTAAAAGTTTGTTATGTCATGGAAGCCCCAAATTTTCCTTATACTTGGTGGAGTGCGCCACTTAGGAATGACCTTTATTCTCTTAGAGTTCATGGGAACCCCATGATTACTATTTAAAAAATTAAGAAAAGTAATGCAATAAAACATACCTTTTTCTGTATTTTCATGTTGATTATTTCTACCAAAAAGTATGACAAACCTAAGGTGTCCCATATGAGTACCTAAGTTTGTATTTAAACTAAAAATAAGAACAAACCTACCTAATGAGTCCCTATGTACACAAATCATGAAGATGTTGGGTGCACGAGTGATTTTACAAAAGAGGGTTGCACCACGCAAAACATTCATCATACCACCTATTTTAGGGATTTGGTGCCTAATAATACCTATTTTGGGCACCAACAAAGAACAAGGATTTAAGCTCTTGCAAACCAAACTCTTATCCAACAACTCCTTTACTTGAGGAATAAACTCAAGCCCAATAGGTGTGGCAATGCTAACAAGTATCTTTTTACAAGGGAGAAAATGTGGAGATTGTCTAATAGGGGAAGTTTCTTTAATATTTGTCTTTATTTCAAAATGACTTTCCTTCTTAGCTAACCTCTTGGAGGAGACACTTACCTTCTTACACTTCTCCTTAACCATTAAAGGTTGTCCTTCTTCTTGGGGGTAGATTTCTTCCTTAGATTCTTCCCCTTTTGCTTCTTCACTTTCACTAGAGGAAGGTGAAGTAGTAACCTCATCTTGGCTACTATAAATGTCTTTGCCCCTCATAATCATGGTTTTCTTGGTGGGGCATTGAGAAGTAATGTGTCCTCTTCCAAGACATTTAAAGAACTTCATGGAGCTAGTCTTCTCTTGCATACTAGCCTTAAGGGGTTGCTTTTCTATTGTCTTCCACTTATCATCTTTGGGCTTAGAAGGTGTCACCCCTAAGATTCCTTGACCTTGGTCTTTCTTTGGATAAGAGTGAGAGCCATAAAATTTTGAAGTAGACTTCCTTTTAAGTTGTTGCTCTATCCTTATTTCCCAATCTAAGTTAGCCTCTACATTGTCCTTCCCATGGAAGTATTGGAGGTTAATGTTAGCCTCTTGAGGCTTTCTTTCCTTTTCTCTCCTTTGGGAGTGAGGTCTTAGATGTTACCTATGCCTTCCTTCATAATAGTCACGAAGTTCTTCACTTAGGCTCTTGCAAGAGTTATGACTACTATAGGAGGCATGTTTTTCTTTTCTTAACTCTTTTAGTTTTTTCCTTCTTTCTTCCTCCCATATTTTCTCTTTTTCATTTTAACTTATTTCTTCCAATCTTTTTTATCCTTTTTCTTTTCTCTCTTGTTTTTCTTTCCATAACTTAAGGGATCTCAACTCATCTAATATCTTATACAAGGGGTCCTTAGGAGTAGAACCCTCACCATTAACACTAGATGAAGAATAAAGACTCAAGTTGGTTCCTAAGTTGTGGTTCTTTCTTGTTGGGGGTTTGAAAATAAAAGGTAAAAGAAACTATGGTTGAAACTAGCCAAAATAAACACTAAAAGAGGTGTGAAAGATAAGGTAAAAACTAATTAGTAAAAGGCAAGCTATCTAAGCGGTTTGACAATGGAAGGTAAAGGAAATAAGCTATGAAAGTAAGCAAGAAATGTAAACTAGGCGAATCCTAAGAATGTTTGGATGACCACATTTAAGGTTCCCAAAAAAACACTCACAATCCTAAGGGAAAATTGCCTAAAATTATTACACACAAATGGAAGTAGGGTGGCCTATTGGAGGCTCCCAACTTACTTCCAATGAAAGGCCTTTTTGTTACAAAATTTGAAAGCAATAAAAGTAAGTAAATTGTCAATTAAAAAATTACAAAAAGGTCCTCAATTTTGGTGGTTGTTCTCTCTTCGGTGATTCACTCAATTTGGAGTGCTTCTTAGTCCAATAGATCTTAAGGTGGTTTTCCCCTTTCTTCATGACTCAAATTCTTCAAGGGATGACACCAATCCTCCTTTCCAATTTTTTATATGGCAACTCACAAACAAGGAAACAAAGAGACAAGCAATAACCAAAGATAAAAAATGAAATGAAAGCTAAACCAATAGAGTTTTAACAAGACAAATTTTCAAGGATTATTCAACAATTAAAGCGATGAAAAGCACATAAAAGCAAGCTAGGACTCAAAGAGAAACTTAGAATGGCTCTAGAGTAGAGTAAAAAAAACTAAAAAAAAAGACTCAAGAAACCTCTAGTTTTGGAACTTGTTTTCACACTAATTTTCAATTGAAATTTCAGAACTAAGATTGGTATAGAATAGGAACCAATTATAGAACAAATTTCGAGCCAAAACAACAAGCACACTTCCCTTTCACTTTTTTTTTCCTGGACACTGATTTTTCTACCAACTTGTGTGATTTTTATTATTTTTTCCTTTGATCCAAATCGCTTGGTTCTTTTTTTTTTATTTTATAATTTTGGTCCAGATGTCTAGAAAATTAATTAAAAATTTCAGCTCAAAATTTGAAGTGACCAATTCCCAGTAATTTATACAAGTTCGTATGTTCAAGCTGCCAGTACCAGCGATTTCAACCTAGAAATCTAGAGTAGTGTTTATGTTGCTTAAGGATTGGATAGTTACAATTTGTGTTTGATTATGCTCAATTATGTTGAATAAAAAATTTCAAGAGCTTAAGACTTATTTTGATTCAAAAATCTAGCCATAACTCAGCACCACAACTCAACTTCATCATAGGCATCATGTTGGAAACTTAGAAAACAAAACCAAGTTCAACAACAAGACTACTTCTAGGAATTGATTTAGAACATGCTATGAACTAAATAACATGCATGAATTAGACTCAAAATTCAAAAGATAGGCTAAGAATGACAAGAATACATGAACAAATGTATCTAGAATTAAATCAACAAAATAAAAATTCAACACAAACTTAGAACATAATGTGACAATTATTATGACTAAACATGACTCTAAGACTTAGATTTTTGTGTTTTTTTTTTCTAATCAATATTTTGGAAGAAAATTTAGATCTAAAGGTTCAACACAAGAAGATTATGACTAAAAAATGATAGAGCCTAAAATCAACATAAAAATATGATTCAAGAATAGATCTATAAAATTTGAACCATAGAAATGCAAGAACAAGTGCAGATCTAAGATTTAATCGGTTTATTTTTTTGAATCTACTCTAAAAAGCACCAAACCACAAGACAATGGAGTATATACATGGAGAATAAGATGAATAACAAGGAATTAAAGTAAATTGACCGAACAAAAAGATAGAGGAAGCAAAAGAACATCACCTAGATGAAGATGCTCTTGATACCACATGATGTAAGCTCCAATGGAGCTTGTAGGCCTACGATCGTCTTCATCAATGGATTCCTTTGCTTCTTGGAAGATGAATGGAAGTGGAATGGAGAAGGAAGAGAGAGAGGAGACGCCACTTCAAGGAGAAGATGAGTCTAGAAGAAGCTCACCACCATAGGAGGCTATGGATAAGAGCTTGGAGGAAGGATGAGGAAGAGAAGAGGACGGAATTTTGTGCTCTAAAAGTGCTCTGAAATCTGAAATTTAATTTTCAAATGATCAAAGTTGAAAAAATGCACACACATGGCCTCTATTTATAGCCTAAGTGTCACACAAAATTGGAGGGAAATTCGAATTTCTATTCAAAATTTACTTGAATTTGAAATTGAATTTGTGGAGCAAAATTTTAGAGCCAAAATTTCACTAATTATGATTAGTAAATTTTAGCTATGGTTCAGCCCACTAATCCAAGATGAAGTCCAAGATTCTCCCCTAAGTGTGCTTAGGTGTCATGAGGCATGTAAAGCATGAAGGACATGCACAAAGTGTGACTATATGATGTGGCAATGGGGTGTAGCAAGCAAATGCTCACCTACCCCTCTAAAATTTAATTGGATTGGGCTTCTCCAAATTCAATTAAATTTATTTACCAACACACACATTAAATATTCACTGAATGCATGTGAAATTACAAAACTACCCCTAATACAAAAACTAGTCTAGGTGCCCTAAAATACAAAGGCTGAAAAATCTTACATTTCAAGGGTACCCTACCTACATTATAGATCCCTAAATACAAGGCCCAAAAATAATGAAACCTTAATCTAATATGTACAAAGATAAGTGGGCTCATACTTAGCCCATGGGCCCAAAATCTACCCTAAGACTCATGAGAACCCTAGGGCCTTCTCTTGCATCTCTGGCCCAATCTACTTGGAGTCTTCTATCCAATGCCTTTGCGGGGTAGGATTGCATCATTAGTGAGTGTTGGGGTTGCCATTGCTATTTGATATGAAAATTTGATGAGTGCATTTGAGAATCTGGTTGATGTTTTTTCGGTCTCGGGCTAAATACCTATCTATGTTTATGGACTTGCAAAATTTTATTACTTTTGGCAATCACACATTATGTAACCAGTGAGTTAATGTTGGATTCATTAGTGGCATGGTGTTTTATGCTTGTGTGATTCATTTTTCTTGGGTGGTGGTTTAAATTAAACAACTCTAATTGCAAATGTTGTCTCTTTGAATATTTTGAATTTTAAATGGTTTAATGACTTTCCTATTCAATTTTTTTTTACCAAATGAACTCGCTTGTATTCTTGTATTTTAAAATGGAGGATAAGGAAGCATTAGCTAGCAGCTGCAGCCATGTAGGTGAGTAATAGTTTGTATGAAATGATTGTTATGTGAATCCCACTTCCTTTTGAGAATTTTTACAGCACTTGGTCAGTGATATACTGCAGAGTTTCATTTTTTTCTTCTTTATAATGTATATGGATCTCCTATGAGGCTGATGTTTGCTAATTTTTGCGAGTTCATAGTGATTGCTTATGATAATTAATGTGATTTAGATTATTTGAAAACATAACTAAGCTGTTACAATGATGGAAGGGTGTATTCTTCTAGTCTAGCTCTATTCCTAGCATCAGATTTTGTAGCCAGAACTGGAATTGGAGTACTGAATTGTGATTATGCTTTATCTCAGAAAATATATATTTGATACACAAAAATATGGTTCTACAGTATAATAGAAAATATTTTCTCGACCAAAATAACTCTTTATTTTTCTCATTCTTGTCCAATTATTTTATTTTGTGTCTTTTGCCATCTACATTATATTGATGAATGTGATGTTGAATCATCTAAGCTTCTCTTAACTTGAAGATATATATATTTTCAGCTTTTTATGCTAGTTGTTTAATTACAAATGTAGTGGAACGGCTTTGGAATTTTGCTTGGCCTTCTGCCATTGCCTTGATTCATCCAAGCCTTTTGTCAGTTGTTGTGATGGGTTTCTTCACCAAAGTGGCTATAATTGTTGGCGGTCCCTTGGTTGGTAAACTTATGTACCATTTTCCAAGTGTGTCTGCATATAATTGCTTAAACATCATTCAAGTAAGTTGTTTGATTAAAGTTCTTATTGAAGTTGTGGTGTCAAAGCTTTTTCAATAAGGAAGTGTATGTTTTTCACACATTATATATACTTCATTTAGGGTTAATGCGCATAATGTAATTTGACTTGTTCTATGCAATTTCAAGTATGGATACCATTCTCTTTCTATTATTCCTAATTGAGTTCTCTTGCTATTTCTCTGTTTCTTTTCTTTTGGCATTTGAGGGGATCACTGAATGTAGATTGATGCATTGCTATTATATTACAGTGTTTTTTCTGACAATTTGTCAATAAGATGATTTGGTGTCCTTTTTATTCCCACTTTCTCTTTGGGGCTCATTTCCTAAAATTTATGTGTTTCCTTTTAAACATAAAATGTAAAAGGAAGAAGAAAAATTTGTCAATAGGATGATTTGGTGTCCTTTTTATCCCCACTTTCTCTTTGGGGCTCATTTCCTAAAATTTATGTGTTTCCTTTTAAACATAAAATGTAAAAGGAAGAAGAAAAAATGTCTTGGACATTAATTAACTTGCTGCATATTTGTTTGAATTTGCTAAACACTGGAAGTTGCTTGAGCGCTGGCTTTTACACTCGCGCTAGCCCTCAATATGTAAGGTACACATAATAGTCAATTATGCAACCTTCTGGTGATATATTAAGGGTTTTAATATTTTATTAGCTTAAAACAGTTTTATATTATTATTTAATTATAAAATACCATGTGTAGTAAATTTTTGCTGATTTAATATAAATTTTTTATTTAAAAATAATTTTACACGTGATAATTGATTGCAAATGAATTTAAAAATAAATTTTGTAAATTATTTTTCTTTGGCTCTGATAATTGATTTCTTATGGATGTAATTGAGTTGAGAGAGGATAGACGAATGAGTTTCACTTTTACATTACAGCCGTATCTTTATGTCCGGCAAAGAAAAGTAGTCAAAAAGGCTTTCGACCCCAATTGCTCTCTTTTTAGTAATCTTTGTATTCGACCGCATATTAACATTTAAAAAAAAACGTTATTGTGTGTTAAACAGCTCGAGTTTTCCTGTATGCCATGTTTTAAATGCACCCAACAAAGACCAATTAAATTAAGCACTTGCGCCCCTAATAACAATATTATTATTATATCCTGTTACCATCTTGTCGCAATCTACCCTTCGGCGGGAGGGCGAGGTGAGACTCAAGGGTATGTCTTCCAAAAATGAAAATGTGCGGCAGTCGCCACCAACGTTTGTTCAAGGAAAAACATTAGAAAAACCAAAAAGGGGTCTATGAATTTTAAGAATATGGATTCGGGAGTTGTTTACGTGCGGGGAAGGTATTAGCAACCCAAATGTCCGTCATAAGGGATGACAGCCTTTAATCGAGTGTGCCAAATCATGACTTTGATGTTTATTTATTTTCCATTTTTTATGTTTTTTTACTTTTTGGGGTCGACAAGAGATCTGCCCTTGCTCCTATGTATCCTCAAGTGCCATGAGGAACTCAGACCTACATAATTCTTTAAAAGCTAGAAAGTTATGCGTAGAGTTGATTTTAAACTTTTGAAAGGTTCATTTTAACCAATAAAATAAAAGAGACCGTTAAGGCATTGGACCGTGAACGGACTCAAGCGAATTTTATGGATAGAAAGCTCGATTACATGTTGATTTTATCTTGGTTTCACTTATTTACTTTCAATCTCATCAAAAGACGATTTGTGAAGTAAAAGATCGGTTGGAATTTTATTTTACAAGGATAAAATGAGATTACAACACAAATGATCGGTTGAAATTCGCTTTACATGAAGAAATGAGATCAATGATGGTTGAAATTCGGAAGCGCCTTAGCCTTATTTTTTCTTCTTCTTTCTCCTTCCTCCCCTTAATTTCACTAAATCCTTTCAATATATGAAGGCTGGACCCCTTCCTTTAGCCCCCTCACGCCTATTTATAGGAAATGAGGGGACTTGGTTGATTAGCAGCTCACCCAGGCGAGTTGTTGCTTCAACCTGAAGTAACCTTGCTCGCCCAGGCAAGCTCAGCTCGCCCAAGCGAGCTGGTTACTTCACGCCCAGGGGTCAGAAAAAGCTTCAAAATGACCCTTTTGCCCTCCCTTATGGGTATTTTCCGTATTCTTTACCGAAATGTCGAAAAACCTTTGGCATTGCGCGACAACTAGTGTCAAGCAGCTCAATTCGGTTAGTAAGAATCAAAATGTTAGCAAATGATCATCCCCAGATGAAATTAGGGTTTGACAGTTGCCCCTCTTTACTTATCTTTTATTGAAAATGAAAAGGTAAGTAAAGATAAGGATACTAATTTCATCCTAGCGATCTTGCCATCCGACTGGCTACTAGCGAAAAACCCAAGCAGTGAAACCTGTCAAAAGAAAGAATGTAAGAGGTATCAGGTACATCAAACAAAAGATCTTGAAGTCTTGAAATGTAAAGGAGACATTGAAGTCTCAACAAAAGACTCTAATGGTCTTTGAAAAGTAATGAAGACTTTGATAGTCTCGACAAAAGACTCTGATAGTCCTGGAAAAGTAAAGAAGACTTTGATAGTCTTGACAAAAGACTCTGATTCTGATAGTCTTGGAAAAGTAAAGAAGACTTTGATAGTCTTGACAAAAGACTCTGATAGTCCTGGAAAAGTAAAGAAGACTTTGATAGTCTTGACAAAAGACATTGGAGTCTTTGAAATGTAAAGAAGACTGTGATAGTCTTGACAAAAGACATTGATAGTCTTTGAAACGTAAAGAAGACTGTGATAGTCTTGATAAAAGACATTGATAGTCTTTGAAATGTAAAGAAGACTGTGATAGTCTTGCCAAAAGACATTGGAGTCTTTGAAATGTAAAGAAGACTGTGATAGTCTTGACAAAAGACATTGATAGTCTTTGAAATGTAAAGAAGATTGTGATAGTCTTGACAAAAGACATTGGAGTCTTTGAAAAGTAAAGAAGACTTTGATAGTCTTGAAAAGTAAAGGGCAGATGACATTGATAGTCTCTGCAAGACAAAAGACTCTGATATTCTTTGAAAAGTAAAGGGCAGATGACATTGATAGTCTCTGCAAGACAAAAGACTTTGATAGTCTTTGAAAAGTAAAGGGCAGATAACATTGATAGTCTATATAAGACAAAAGACTCTGATAGTTTTGAAAAGTGAAGGACATATGACATTTGTGGAAGCAAAGCTTCATGATGAATCAACAATGATTCAAAGGTGTTTTGATGATAACAATGATGACAACAAAAGATGATGACAAAGGTGATGAATAAAAAGCTCAAAAGATCAAAGAACAACTCAAGTGAATCAAAGAACATCTCAAGTGAATCAAGAACATGTCAAGAGTTCAAGAATCAAGAAGAATTCAAATCAAGATTCAAGATTCAAGATCTCAAGAATCAAGATCAAGATTCAAGACTCAAGATTCAAGAACAAAGAAAGGACTCAATCAAGATAAGTATTAAAAAGTTTTTCAAAACTTTGAATAGCACATGAGTTTTTGACAAAACCTTTACCAAAGAGTTTTTACTCTCTGGTAATCGATTACCATATTGTTGTAATCGATTACCAGTAGCAAAATGAGTTTGAAAAAGTTTTCAAACTGAATTTACAACGTTCCAAATATTTTCAAAAGGCTGTAATCGATTACAATGTTTTGGTAATCGATTACCAGTGTCCTTGAACGTTGAAATTCAAATTTAAAAGTGAAGAGTCACATTGTTTCACTCAAAAGCTTTGTGTAATCGATTACACATATTTGGTAATCGATTCCCAGTGTTTGTTTCTGAAAAATCTAAAGATGTAACTCTTCAAAAAGGTTTTGACTTTTTCAAATGGGTTTTAAGTTTTTCTAAAAGTTATAACTCTTCTGAATGGCCTTCTTGAGCAGACATGAAGAGTCTATAAAAGCAAGGCTTTGTTTTGCATTTTCATATAAATCTTTCTAACCACAATCTTGATCACTTATTTCATACAATCCTTTACAAGCCTTGAATCTCTTTGAACTTCTTCTTCTTCTTTTGTACCAAAAGCTTTCTGAAGTTTTCTGGTTTTCTAAACCTTGAAAACTTGTGCTATTCATCTTTTCATTCTCTTCTCCCTTTGCCAAAAAGAATTCGCAAAGGACTAACCGCCTGAATTCTTTTTGTGTCTCTCTTCTCTCTTTTCCAAAAGAACAAGGGACTAACCGCCTGAATTTTTTTGTGTCTCCCTTCTCCCTTGTCAAAGAATTCAAAATGAAACAGTCTGAGAATTCTTTTGATTCATCCCATTCCCTAATACAAAAGCGTTCAAAGGTTTAACCGCCTGAGAATTCTTTTGTATCCCCATTCACAAAGTATCAAAGGTTTAACAGCCTGAGATCTTTTTCTTAACACATTGGATGGTACATCCTTCGTGGTACAAGTAGAGGGTACATCTACTTGGGTTTGACAGAGAACAAGAGAGGGTACATCTCTTGTGAATCAGTTCTAGTGGAGGGTACATCCACTAGGGTTTCAAAGGAAACAAGGGAGGGTACATCCCTTGTGGATCTTTGCTTGTAAAAGGATTTTTACAAGGTTGAAAGAAATCTCAAGGACCACAGGTCGCTTGGGGACTGGAGGTAGGCACGGGTTGTTGCCGAACCAGTATAAAAACTCTTGTGTGGTTGTTTCCTTCTTCCCTACTCTTTTACTTTCCGCTGTGGATTTAATTTCCGCTTTTACTTTCTGTTAAGTTTCTCTTCTACTCCTCATTCGCTTAACAATTTAGTAAAAGCCTTAAAAGAGTAATTTTTAATTGGTAAGTTTTAGGAATAATTAATTCAACCCCCCCTTTTTAATTATTCTGAGGCCACTCGATCCAACAACATTGATAGTCTCTACAAGACAAAAGACTCTGATAGTCTTTGAAATCTTTCACTAAAACGTGAACACGCTTAGCAAAGAAAAAAACCCCCAAACTGATCAGAACGACATATATTTTTGAAGAAAAACAATGTAACTAAAGGGAAATGAAAGCATGCAGATAGAATTTCTCATAACCCAAAATGAATTTTGAAGACATTAGCATTTTGTTTCTAAAAGAACATTAGAAAAACACTGGGTCCAACTAAATAGAGGAAAGTCGCTCAAGGTGTATAAAATTTCACACAGGCAAGTGTTTCATCTTAATTCCAAACTACAGATATGTCGTAGATTGACTTTTCAAGTCATTTCCCATGAAATCAAAGATAATATGCACAATCATCATGGATCAATAGGACTTTATGAGGTTGGATTTTGGTAGGAAATTTGGCTTTGGTTGTTCAGGCCTTTCCCCTTCCTGTTTCCTTTTCTCTTTGGTTCGGCGTGGAACAAGAACGGACACAAAGATTTGGTTTGTAACTAAAGCAGGTGATCACTTTACATCCCCCATGTCTTAACCAAGTTATTATCGCTCTTCTCTTATATTTTTTCTTTTTCGACAATTTTGCACATTGTTCAGACATTGTCTGGTCCAAAGAACCCCATTTTTTTTCTTTTCTATTTTCCTTTGCTTTTGTTCAATCTTCGGTTGATTGATTCTTTTTCTTTCTCTTTTTCTTTTTCTTCTTTTCTTTTGACGAACATCTCTAACCCATGGTAAGAGAAGCTTTTCTTGGAAGATCCTCCTGTTCTCTCTTCCTAGGGTAAGGTTGGAAATTTCCATCCTAGGTCAAGGTTATGGCCAAAAAGTTGACGTTTGGCTCAAAAGGCTTGCAAATGGCGGGACATGATGTATGTCGGGATATCTGTTTAGCAAATGGCTCAGAAATAAGGGAATGCCCAAATCACTTCCATGAAACGCATATTATGATAATTAGAAATTCATGCAAAATTAATCATAGCACACATCCATGTGGACACTTCAAATATAAGGCTTTGTGGCCATGCAAACACTAAGGCTTAGGGTTTGTTTCCACATTCAGACCAAACCAGTGTTTCAAGGATTTCTCTTTTTATCAAGTCATACAAACATCCGAGTCCATTTTGGCATTCGAGAAAATCTTTCGTTGCGTTCACCCTCTAGGCGCACATTTCCTTTTTTTTTTTTCAAAAACCTTTTGTGTTTTGATCTGTGAATTTTCCAAAGAAATCTGGCAATCATTTCCTTTTGTTAGTTTTAGTTTTTTTGTTTTTCCTTTAAGAAAAAGTTTGTAACCTAGGCAAAGTTGTTACCTGAGATTATACTTATTGAAAAGAACAAAGGGCGCGTGAACAAAAGGAAACCATACACTAGACCTTGTTTTTTCTTTTGTTTATTTTTCTTGCTTCAGACAAACCATCACAATGCAATAGTATGACAACACGCTGGAAGCGATAACGTTTCATCACAATGAGATAACAAACAAAAACTGAAAACCATAAAATAAAGTCAAGTTCTATCACAATGAGATAACAAACAAATACCAAAAGCGATAAAAACAAAATAAAGACGAGTTCACAATTTTAGGTGATCCTCGCCAAGCGACTTCACAAGGAAGAAGTCCATCACATCGGCCATGTCATCATGTTCCTGAGCTCTATCTTCCTCTTTAGGGGTCCTTGCGGGTCCTGCCCCTGCTTGAAAATTGGGCCTATCTCTGGGCCATGTAACTGTGGCCCCGAATTGCTCGGGAGTAGGCCATGGGTAAGGATTGGGGTCCTGGCGCTACTGATGTTGGGTGTACTGGTAAAAGCTCTCATTTAGTTGCATCTGACCCCTATGATTGGCTGCCTGCTGGTCGGTGTGCATCTGAAGCTCCATCCTCCGCATATGAGCAAAGATGGACTCTAGAGATGGTGGCTGCCGTAGAGGTGGTGACGGTGCATCCACGATTGACTACTGTTGGTCTTCCCCCTGTTGCTGTGCTTGACCCTACTACTGTGCCTACCTTGGCATGCAATACTTCTCTATGAAGGCCCTGTTAATAGGAGGCCGGATAAGCTTTGTGGGAGTAACCGACACTCCATAGAACTGGCAGAGGCTCATGATCAAGGCCGAAAACCCCAGTGCTCTGTTGGACTTTTCTGGGCCCACTGAGTGTCTGAGAGGCATGATCCCTGCAAACTGATAAATGGCATCTGAGATCAACTGGGCCACATGAACACTTACCTGGGTCAAGATAGTGTAGACCAACTGGCACTTCGGCAAGGGAAGATCGGAATTATGATCGTTGGGGAGGATGTTGCTGAGAAGCAGTGTCATCCAAATCTGCGTCAGGGTGGTCATGCTAGTGAGCATGATCCGCACCCATCTCCCTGTCACACTTCGGGTGAAGTCCAGCCCCGGAACGCACAGTAGGTGACTGATGGCCTCCTCATCAAACCCTAAAGCCTGGCTCCTCCTCTCATTGAATTCGCAATGTTGCCCCTCTTCTAGGTCCAACGGATGCCCCAAGAACTGATTAATGGCATCTTCATCAAAGGGGATCCATTAGCGCCGCACCCAGGAGCACTTATCCCAGACCCCTTCCTCTGTGGGCCTTACATTGGCATAGAACTCCATGACTATTTCTAGATCACACTTAGCCATGGTGAGTCCACTGCCTCCTGGAAATTTTCTCTTGGAACTCAGCATATTCTCCTTCCCTCAACTGGACCCGTCTCTCCTTGAGGAAAGACCAACCCTTGATTGCTTCAAAACGGTGTTGGTGTTCCTTGCTTTGGAACCAACGTCCATCGAATTCCATATCCACTTGTGGGGTCACACTGGATCCTTCTCCAACAGCATCTTTCCTTGCCCTCTTAGATAGAAGCTTCTTTGGAGCCATTTCATGCAAGGACACGTTCATAAAGTTAGTTTGCATGAACCGAACAATCATCATTTTGTTCATCTTAAACAAGTAAAGGCCAAACAAATTTGAATGGTGCATATTTCTATTCACCAAATGCAAGTGTCACCGTGCAATTAGAAAACAATCATACATCGGTGCATATGTGATTTTATTATATATATATTTTTTGAAAAGCATTTTAGCTACCTAGATGCAAGGTGCCTATCATAGTGTAGCAAGCTTAAATATTAGTCTAAATCCAAACAATGACTCTCCCACATTTATGTAACGCATGCATTTTGCATCCAAGACAAAGTTTAGATTTCTATGCCTATCTCATGCTCTTGGCATTTTAATCTAACAATCTAAGCTATTCACACCTTCCAAATGACGGCTGTACATGCACAAACTCATTCCACAATTCAAATTTCACAATAACACATGCAATGGTCATTGAGGCATTTCATCGAACGGTTGGTGGGCGCATCTTCAAGCATGTAAAAATGAGGAATGGAGAATAATATGACATGCCAATCCATAGTAGGATCAAAGGTAGGCCTAGGGCCATCCCTTGCAGCCCCCAATCAAACAATCAAAGCATGGATTCATAAAAAAATTGTCTCACGAAATTTGCAAAGAATATGACAACTAAAGCACCAAAATACCACAACACAATGGAAAGCCAAAAATTGAAGGGAAATGGTACTTACTTGTAGGAGATGAATGAAAATGAAAACAATGAAAGCAAAAGTGCACAAATGGAGGCTTGGGGCTGCTGGAAACGTGGGCTCCCGTATGATTTTGAAGGTTTTTGAGTTTTGGCGAAAAAATGGGGTGAAAATGGCTTCACCCCTCCCCTTTTTAAATTTCTACGTCAGACACGCTCGCCCAGGCGAGCAGAATTTTTTATCTTTTTTTTGCAAAAGCCTTTGCAAAATTGTGTTTGTTCATTGTTATGTATAGATTTTTTCTAAAATCCTATAGTTGCATATAAACTTAGGTGAATTCAATATATAATTCAAGAAAACAAACAAGTATAAAGTAGGAATTTTAAAAAGAAAAATTAGAGATGCTAGGCTGCCTCCTAGGAGAGCTTCTTTAACGTCTTTAGCTGGACGCAAGATGATGATCAACCGATCATGGGCATAGCACCTGTCCGTACCTGCCCCCATGCTTGGACAAAGGAAGTAGCATCATGCAACAAATGTGAAACAATACTACAAGATGCCTGCATTACCTTTCACTTACCCTTAGTGCTTATCTCAAATTGGTGTGATGTTGACCATCACTCAAAATGATTCTTCATTCATCCTCTGATTTGCAGGATCCTAGATGACAAGATGCAAATGCATGCATGTTTATGATTGAACGTTAAGTGCAACAATTAAATAGGCGTCATCGTGTTCAATTTTACTTAAATGCTTACGGCACCCCGTTGATCGAGCCAAATGGCTCCGAATTCAGTGGGCAAGATCGAAAGTGTATGTTCTTAAGGATAATAAGAAGTAAAAGACACAACATAGGAGGTTGAGATGCAAATCATTAACCCCCATTTATTAATGTTGCGATTATGGTTTACAAAAGATTTTAAGACTTGGATATCCCAATGAGTCCTTTGGGGAACAATCATGTGTTGAGCCTTCTAGTTGCCCTAGGCGTTATGTGTAATATCGCTTAACGATATCAAATTTCATAGGCGAAGGAAATTCTTCATCATCCATGCTTGCAAGCACCAATGCTCTTCCCGAAAAATCCTTCTTCACAACAAAAGGTCTTTCATAATTCGGAGCCCACTTCCCTTTGTGGTCCTTTTGAGCCTGTGATACCTTCTTGTCAAAAGCATTCTTCACTCGGCTTTGATATAGTCGTCCATGGCTCATGGCAGCTAACCTCTTCCATTCTATAAGATTCAACTGATCAAAGCGAGTTTGGGCCCATTCTGATTCTTCCAACCCCGATTCGGCTAGAATTCTCAAAGAAGGAACCTCTACCTCAAACAGGAGCACCGCCTCCATCCTGTACACCAAAGAGAAAGGGGTTGCCCCAGTTGATGTGTGCATCGAAGTTTGATAACCATGCAACGCAAAGGGGAGCATCTCGTGCCAATCCTTGTATGACACGTTCATCTTCTGAACTATTTGCTTGATATTCTTATTAGCAGCCTCAACTGCCCCATTCATCTTGGGTCTGTAAGGCATATAATTGTGGTGTTGGATCTTGAAATCCTCACACATTTCCCTCACCATCTTGTTGTTCAGATTGGTGGCATTATCAATGATAATCTTCCTGGGCAACCCATATCGGCAAATTATCTCCTTTTTGATGAACCTAATCACCACACTCCTCATCAAACTAGCGTACGAAGCTGCTTCGACGCATTTGGTGAAGTAGTCAATGGCGACTAAGATGAAAGGATGTCCATTTGAAGCCTTGGGCTCAATAGCTCCGATCACATCTATACCCCACATAGAGAATTGTTAGTCGCTTCATACGACTAACTTTTGTATAGAAATCATTTTCCAAAGTTTGTATAGTTCCCCAATTTATGGTTATTTTGTAAATAAATCTTGTTTTATGGTTAATGTTGTCTTTAGAACATTTCCATTGGATTGAATGATGAAATATGTGCATTTTCAGGTGAAAAAGAGGCTAAGTTTTGAGTTGCAAAATGTAGCAGTTGAGCTAAGCTCAGTAGTTGGGCTAAGCGCATATCCACCGCTAAGCGTAGCTTCAGCGCGTTTAGTGCTAAGGAGAATCTGACAGAGCATCAGCATCAAAGCCACGCGCTAAGCGTGAGATCAGTGCGCTAAGTGCAGCAGGTGCCTTCAGCCAGGCTAAGCTCGAGACTGGTGCTAAGCCCAATTTCACTTACTCACGCTAAGCGCAGCATCGCAATTTCAGAGCCTATTTAAAGCCTGTCTTGTGCAAAATTAGGGTAACAACTTTTACCACCTTTATGAAAATTTTATGATAGCTTCTACAGATGGTCAGGGCATAGAATTCCAGAGCAGCCACAGGCCTATTTGGGGAAAAGAGCGCTAGAAGCAGAAAAGAGGAGCAGCTTGTGCATTGAGAGAGATTATTGAGTAGAGAGTGAGTGTGAGATGCTAAGAAGAGGAGGAGGAATCCCCCTTCTTGTGTAAGGAACTATCATTATCTGCTTTTAGTCTCATTTATTGTTAGGGTTTCTTTGTAATGGCTGGCTAAACACCCTAGTTGGGGATTTCTAATGAACAACTGATGTAAATACCTAATATCTAATTGATTATGTTTTCTGTGTTCAATGCTTCCTTGAATACTTAATGTTTGTATGGTTTTGGTCTGATCACCCATTTGTGTGCATAGTTAGGTGACTTTAGCATTGGAAAATGTATTGTTGCCTTAGAACTTGATTGAAGCAGGATTGAAACTTAGCCTTACATGAGGGATTTGCGGGTTAAGTTTTGGTTTTAATTATGCTGTTACAATAATGTTGTTTAGTTTAGGCCTAGTCTCACATGAGGGATCTGCGGACGAAACTCAGTTTAAGTTAGTCTAAATCTAAGAGGGCTGTCTAAATTGGGTGTAGTCTTACATGAGGGATCTGCGGATGAAGCTTGGATATTCAGCCTGACGAGGGATCAAGGGTTTAGTAATTTAGGCTACAGCATAGAACACAAGAGCATGATTGATTAGAGAAATATATTTCTATGCATTAGCTTGTTTGTTAGAAAGACCCAACATATCTACCTACTGCTGTCATTTTATTTACCTTGCATTTTATAGTTTTTAGCATACAAGTTTAGTTTAAATTCTGTTTGAAATTATCACTTATATGTGTTTTCTGAACAATACTTCGATTCTGAACTTAATTCAGGCTAACATTAGTTCCCTGTGTTCGATACTCAGATTCATCCGTTTTAATTTTAAATACTTGACAACCCGGTGCACTTTCCGGTGAAAAACTCCCCATTGAAAATTTTCCTTGAGACATAAATGCACAAAAAGTAATTGCAGTGGGGAGGCATCAAGAACAACCAAGGTGTTGCCAAGATGTTCAAAGGTATGGGTGAAGCATTGACATTGTCAGCGAAGGCCTAGCACTTGTGGCATTTCCTTACATGGATGCAACAATCGTTCTGCATAGTGAGCCAGTAATACCCTGCTCTCAGAATCTTTCGGGCCATGGCATGTCCATTGGCATGTGTTCCAAAGGATCCTTCATGCACCTCTACCAGCATCTGCTCAGCCTCCCTAACATCCACACATCGAAGCAACACCATGTCATGGTTCCTCTTGTACAGGATATTTCCGCTCAGGAAGAAATCGGCTGTCAACCTTTGTAACGTTCTCTTGTCGTTGTCAGAGGCCTCCTGCGGGTACTCCTTGTCTTTGATGTATCGTTTGATATGGAAGTACCAAGGTTTACCGTCCTTTTCTTCTTCTAGTAAGCAGTAATGTGCAGGCTTGCCATAACATCTGAACTCAATGTATGGCAAATCTCCATATGGGGTTAGCTGAAACATGGACGCTAAAGTGGCAAGGGCATCGACCATCTGATTCTCCTCTCTAGGAATGTGATG